>NC_034186.2:46229071-46386711 GCF_002021735.2 Oncorhynchus kisutch | reverse complement strand
AAAGTGTGGCAAGGGGACATTTTTCAACTCTTAATTAAACGCAATACTCCTGATAGACTATCATGTGCTAATAACTACACCGCAGTGCCATTTAGCCCCTCAGATTGGGTTTGTGAGACGCTACAAGGCTGAGCGGAGACAGAGGCCCGAATTCACAAACATAATGGCTCGCAAAAAAAGAGCACGACAAAAACGAACATGCCTACTGAAGCAACATTTAGGCGTGTCGCCTAAGCCTATCCTTTGTGCTGGTGTTTGTAGCTTGTTAGCCCGTCAAGAGTGACACACACAAATAGGCTAGTCTGTTCATTCTCTTAGATGCAACCCGGAGCGTTGAAATTCCAATTCCAATTCCAACTCCTCCCCAGTTGGATCCAGAATCTGGATTCACTCGCATGCATGGATCGAAGCCTAATAGGACACTTGGAATCACATCTCCGGGAGGGTGAGTCTAAGAAATGGCTTGGGAATCAGGTAGACAAATCCATTTGGATTCACGAGGCTTTGTTTGAGCCGGTAATAGGGAGAATATATAGACTGAGAGAACAGAGGGGAGGGAGTGAATGGCACTAGCATAGAATAATATAATGTGTATGCTGTTGTAGGTAACTCTTCTGCGATGGAAAGTCGAGAAGGGGAGGCAAAGATAATAATCCAGCAAGGTAGGCTGGACATGTTTCAACCAGGTACAATGGCAGACATAAATCCACATTGATCAATAATTGTTGATGCCTCTTACAAAGTCCCAGTTCCCCCTTTCCTCTCTCTCTCTCTCTTTTATCTATCCCTTTCTCTGTCCCTCACTCCCAGTTCCCCGGGCCCATTGTTGCATGCAAACGGAAGCTTGCACAGCACTCTCGGCTAAATAATTGACGAGGCCCACATGGTCACGCACACAGCGGAGTAAGTGGTTATTCTTGGGGAGATCAATGTGGGGGCTATGAGGATTTTATTGTACCTGCAGGTGAAATGTACAGGGTCACAGATCCCCCCCACAGTCTTAATTCTGCTGCCCTAGCCTTGGTCCTCCCTTGAACTCTGTTGCCCCACAAAACATACACAACACACACAGACCATTGTAGTATCACTTGAATAAATATAAAGGCATTGAAGACAAAAATATAAATAATTCATAGATAATACACCGATAAATAAATGATGTTGACGAACAACCAGCGGTTGTTCAAACTAAGAGAGTAAACAACTATCGATGGCGTCTTCCTGCCGTTGTCTCAAAGAGCTATCATCATGGGTCCCCCTCGCTGGGACAGACGTTGTCTGCAGCAACCAGCGCCTGGGTTGTCACGGCAAAGAAGCGTCGAAGAGCAGGTGAAATGTCGAGGTGACCTTCAAGAGGTAAAGACCGGAGGGGCCATGTGGCGGCTAGCCTCGTTAACAGCATAACCCAGACAGAGACTTCTTCCTCAATGCCTCGGCCAATGATAGAGCTCTCAATTGTCTATGCTCCTGAATAAAGGTGTCCTGCCAGGGAGAGTTTGTTGTCCAATCTGTATGGAGCTGATTGGAGACGGGGGAACCTGCCCGTGCAGGAAGGATGAGATATCAATCACAGCATGGTTTCTCATCTGCCACCATTTATATCTTGACATTCACTTCGTGACTGTTGCTTCATGTTGATCTAATAAATGTCTTGTGTAATACGTTGTGTTGTACGTTCTGTGTATATGTCAGGGGAGAACAACTGCCCCCTCTCATTGACAGGCTGACAACGGTACTGCAGGCATTGTTAGCAGAAAACTGGATCCCTCATTATAGTGTATGGGAAAATGGCAATCTTTGTGGTCAATCTTCGTGTACATTTTTAAAAATTATAGTTACAAATAATTGCTTCTATTACACCAGATATATACACCAGATATAAATTGCACACAGAAGAGGTTTACTGCTAATGGCAGCCTGCCGTACACCGGTCGGCCTTTAACTTGACCCAGCAAACCGGGAACATTGCCCAAATATCTACTAAGATTCCCATGAACTTCTTGTTAGGATTTTTTTCTTCTAACATTAGGATAATAACATCCCAAAATCATTAAAAGAATGATCATACATTTATTTATTTGAAAAAATATGAAATATCCTTGGAATTTTTATTTTTTATTTTTTATTTCACCTTTATTTAACCAGGTAGGCTAGTTGAGAACAAGTTCTCATTTGCAACTGCGACCTGGCCAAGATAAAGCATAGCAGTGTGAGCATACAACAAAGAGTTACACATGGAGTAAACAATTAACAAGTCAATAACACAGTAGAAAACAAAGGGGGGTCTATATACAATGTGTGCAAAAGGCATGAGGAGGTAGGCAAATAATTACAATTTTGCAGAATTAACACTGGAGTGATGAATGATCAGATGGTCATGTACAGGTAGAGATATTGGTGTGCAAAAAGAGCAGAAAAAGTAAATAAATAAAAACAGTATGGGATGAGGTAGGTGAAAGGGTGGGCTATTTACCAATAGACTATGTACAGCTGCAGCGATCGGTTAGCTGCTCAGATAGCTGATGTTGAAGTTGGTGAGGGAGATAAAGTCCTCCAACTTCAGCGATTTTTGCAATTCGTTCCAGTCACAGGCAGCAGAGTACTGGAACGAAAGGCGGCCAAATGAGGGTTGGCTTTAGGGATGATCAGTGAGATACACCTGCTGGAGCGCGTGGTACGGATGGGTGTTGCCATCGTGACCAGTGAGCTGAGATAAGGCGGAGCTTTACCTAGCATGGACTTGTAGATGAACCTGGAGCCAGTGGGTCTGGCGACGAATATGTAGCGAGGGCCAGCCGACTAGAGCATACAAGTCGCAGTGGTGGGTGGTATAAGGTGCTTTAGTGACAAAACGGATGGCACTGTGATAGACTGCATCCAGTTTGCTGAGTAGAGTAATGCTCTCATAACACACACTAAAATGTTGTACACAACATCTTTAACAGTCACAACATTCCCAATAAGTTCTCATTAAGGTTTCCAGGTAATGTTATAATACAATGTACCAGTAATGTTTTCCCAACAAACTAAAATTGGTTCTGTGAATGTTCCCAGAACATTGCCGCGAGGCAAATGTTCTATAACACAATACTGTCCAGTCGTGCTGATGATTCTTTGTATAAAGCATTCACCTAACGTTGCAAGAACATTCCAGAACCCATCTAGTCTGCTCTTTTAAAGGTTCCCAGAATGTTTTCATTAGTTTGTGGGAACAGTCTGGTGGGAAACATTGTGGGGACATCACAAAGTATATGGCCCCACTACAAGGTGATATAGACACACAGTATTTTATTATAGGACATTTGAACAGTGTTTAATCTAACAAACACAAACACATTTTCTACACGTTAACAATCTTCAGATGTGGGTTCTGAACCTACAATGGTTGGTTTCAAGCCAGATCTTTCATCATCTGGCAGTATGGTCAATCAGGAATTACATGCTTCCTTTTTAGCCTTAGACATAACTAACACAGGGAAATACTGGTTATTCCCCATCATTTCACTAATCCTCTTTATATTCTGCGTACTTCTGGGACCACATATACAAGGTATTCAAGACTATGAGTGCCGAACTAGGATCACTTTTTCTTTTCAGATCATGAAATATATGACAGGGGAGACCATGTCAAGCTTCACAAAGTAGGAATTATATTGGGTGCGTTTCAAAATGAGAGTTAAACAGTCATTTTTACACTATTGTTTATTGTTTAGAGTTAATAAATTCTGCATTTCTGACTGGATGTATAAATCTGTATGAAACAAAGAGTTATCTGTCAGTAGAGTGTATCTGAGCCTCAATTTCACAATTGTATTTTTCTTCAAAAGAAACATGGTAAAAGAAGCCTGCAATCTTCAGATCTGTAACTAGATCATTAGCCCTCTGTGCCACCAGTGGATAGCTATGGCCTTGCAAGGGTTTTTCGGTCTAATATGGTCGGTCGGGACACAGAACCATTTCAGAGTTATAAAAACATTCCCATCCTCTTCAGACAGTGCATTCGGAAAGTATTCAGACCCCTTGACATTATTCTAAAATGGAATACATCCACATTTTTCCCTCATCAATCTACAGACAATACCCCATAATGACAAAGTGAAACAGGTTTTCAGAAATGTTTGCAAATGTATTCAAAATAAAAAACTTAAATATCACATTTAGATAAGTATTCAGACCCTTCGCTAAGACACTCGAAATTGAGCTCAGGTGCATCCTGTCTCCATTGATCATCCTTGAGATGTTTCTACAACTTGATTCGAGTCCACCTGTGTTAAATTCAATTGATTGGACATGATTTGGAAAGGCACACACCTGTCTATATAAGGTCCTACAGTTGACAGTGCATGTCAGAGAAAAAACCAAGCCATAAGGTCGAAGGAATTGCCCGTAGAGCTCCGAGATATGATTATGTCGAGGCACAGATCTGGGGAAGGCTACCAAAACAATTCTGCTGCATTGAAGGTCCCCAAGAACACAGTAACCCTCCATCATTCTTAAATGGAAGAAGTTTGTAACCACCAAGACTCTCCCTAGAGCTGGCCGCATGGCTAAACTGAGCAATCGTGGGAGAAGGGCCTTCGTCAGGGAGGTGACCTAGAACCCGATGGTCACTCTGACAGAGCTCCAAATCAAATTGTATTGGTCACATACACATATTTAGCAATGTTAATGCGGGTGTAGCAAAACGCTTCCTCTGTGGAGATTGGACAACCTTCCAGAAGCACAAACATCTCTGCAGTACTCCACCAATCAGGCCTTTATGGTAGAGTGGCCAGACGGAAGCCACTCCTCAGTAAAAGGCAGATGACAGCCCGCTTGAAGTTTGCCAAAAGACACCGAAGGACTCTCAGACCATGAGAAACAAGATTCTCTGGTCTGATGAAACCGAGATTGAACTCTTTGGCCTGAATGCCAAGCGTCATGTCTGGAGGAAACCTGTCACCATCCCTATGGTGAAGCACGCTGGTTGCAGCATCATACTGTAGGGATGTTTTTCAGTAGCAGGGACTGGGAGACTAGTCAGGATCAAGGGAAAGATGAATGGGAGCAATGTACAGAGAGATCCTTGACAAAAACCTGCTCCAGAGTGCTCAGGACCCCAGACAGGAGCAAAGGTTTATTTTTATTTTTTTTCACCTTTATTTAACCAGGTAGGCCAGCTGAGAACAAGTTCTCATTTACAACTGCGACCTGGCCAAGATAAAGCATAGCAGTGCGACAAAAACAACACAGAGTTACAGATAAACAAACGTACAGTCAATAACACATATTAAAAGAAAAATAGAAAAATCTATGTACATTGTGTGCATATGTAGAAGAGTAGGGCGGTAGGCAATAAATATGCCCTAGAGGCAAAAATAATGACAATTTACCATTAGTCCCGGGGTGATAGATGTGCAGATGATGATGTACCAGTAGAGATACTGGGGTGCAAAAGAGCAAGAGGGTAAGTAATACTATGGGGATGAGATAGCCAGGTGTGCTATTTACAGATTGGCTGCTGGTGTGCGTGCTGCGAGTAGGTGTTGCTATGGTGACCAGTGAGCTGAGATTAGGTGGGGCTTTACCTAGCAAAGACTTATAGATGGGGGCCTCCCGGGTGGCGCAGTGGTCCAAGGCACTGCATCACAGTGCTAGCTGTGCCACCAGAGATTCTGGGTTCAAGCCCAGGCTCTGTCGCAGCCGGCCGCGACCGGGAGGCCCTTGGGGCGGCGCACAATCGGCCCAGTGTCGTCCGGGTTGTAGAGGGCTTGGCCGGCAGGGATATTGTCTCATTGCGCATTAGCGATTCCTGTGTCGGGCCGGGCGGAGTGCACACTGACCAGGTCGCCAGGTGTTGTACGGTGATTCCTCCGACACATTGATGCGGCTGGCTACCGGGTTGGATGTGCATTGTGCGGCTTGTGCGGCTTGGCTTGGCTTGGTTGGGTTGTGGTTCGGAGGACGCATGGCTCTCAACCTTTGCCTCTCCCGAGCCCCGTACGGGAGTTTCAGCGTTGAGACAAGACTACACTACTACCAATTGGATACCACGAAATTGGGGAGAAAAAACAAAAAAAATACTTATAGATGACCTGGAGCCAGTGTGTTTGGCGACAGATATGTAGTGATGGCAAGCCAACAAGAGCATATAGGTCGCAGTGGTGGGTAGTATATGGGGCTTTGGTGATAAAACGGATGGCACTGTGATAGACTACATCCAGTTTGCTGAGTAGAGTGTTGGGGGCTATTTTGTAAATGACATCGCCGAAGTCAAGGATCGGTAGGAATGTCAGTTTTACGAGGGTTTGTTTGGCTGCATGAGTGAAATAGGAAGCTGATTCTAGATTTAATTTTGGATTGTAAAAGCTTAATGTGAGTCTGGAAGGAGAGTTTACAGTCTAACCAGACACCTAGGTATTTGTAGTTGTCCACATATTCTAGGTCAGAACCGTCCAGAGTAGTGACGTTAGTCGGGTGGAGGGTGCGGGCAGCAATCTGTTGAAGAACATGCCCTTAGTTTTACTAGCATTTAAAAGCAATTGGAGGCTACGGAAGGAGTGTTGTATGGCGTTGAGGCTTGTTTGGAGGTTTGTTGCATGGTGTCCAAAGAAGGGCCAGATGTATACAGAATGGTGTCGTCTGCGTAGAGATGGATCAGAGAATCACCAGCAGCAAGAGCGAGATCACTGATATATACAGAGAAAAGAGTCGGCCCAAGAATTGAACCCTGTGTCACCCCCATAGAGATTTGACACACTGAACTCTATCTGAGAAGTAGTTGGTGAACCAAGCGGCGCAGTCATTTAAGAAGCCAAGACTATTGAGTCTGCCGATAGGAATGCGGTGAAGAGGGCTGCACAGTACTTATGACGTTGTTTAGGACCTTGAGTGTGGCTGAGGTGCACCCATGACCAGTTCGGAAACCAGATTGCATAGAGGAGAAGGTACGGTGGGATTCAAAATGGTCAGTGATCTGTTTATTAACATGACTTTCGAAGAGTTTAGAAAGGCAGGGCAGGATGGATATTGGTCTATAACAGTTTGTGTCTAGAGTGTCTCCTCCTTTGAAGAGGGGGATGACCGCGGTAGCTTTCCAATCTGTGGGGATCTCGGGCGATACGAAAGAGAGGTTGAATAGGCTGTAATAAGGGTTGCTACAATTTCTGCGGATAATTTTAGAAAGAGAGGGACCAGATTGTCTAGCCCAGCTGATTCGTAGGGATCTAGATTTTGCAGGTTCACCTTCCAACAGGACTACGACCCTAAGCACACAGCCAAGACAACGCAGGAGTGGCTTGGGGACAAGTCCCTGAATGTCCTTGAGTGGCCCAGCCAGAGCCCTGACAAAAATTTGTTTTTGCTTTGTCATTATGGGGTATATGTATTTTATGATGTATTCCAATCTGATTTCTTATGCTTTAAGGAGCTACAAATTTGCATCCTGAGAATGTTCTTGAAATATTCTGAGGACCTCCAAGACAAGGTAAAATGTTTATTTCGTGATCATCAATGGAATATTATGTTAAACCTAAAACAAATATGCAATGATTCGTCATAAAATGACTTAAATTGGATACATTGTAGTAACGTCGTTGTGTGGTAGACGGGATACTCTGTCTGTTCTTTCCTAGCCCACGTTTGCAGCTTCTGTTGCTAACTCAACGGCTAGGAGGAATCATTTCTGTAGTGAATAAGAGTTCAAAGTTCATACCATTCGCAACCAAAGCTCACACTGAGGTTGGCTTCGTTCTGTAGTTATTATCTGAACCCTTCTGATATCGGATCGTTATCCTAATGTACCTGGAACAGAAATGTATATTGTCGTCAAGACTTTATATAGGAAGGGAGAGGAGGGTGTGTTTCATAGTTTATAACCAATTTCTCTTCACGTGGGCGGGCCACTGAGTCGGGCCTAATTCACTCATGAAAACCCAATTCTCACATTTTAGAAGCTAAAATCACATTTCATCCACTCCCAAATAATTTCATATTCAAACATTTAAATTGCACAACAATTCCATGTGAACCTGATAACTATAATGTGTAGACTTTCCACTGTACCGTTTATGTCATCCTATCATTGATGAGAATGAGATGTCTCAGATGACAACCGAACTGACATCATATTCATTAAGTACCAATGCATATGTTCAACTGGTTGGATTACCAAACTATGGTTCATTTCCCCCCACCTTCTGATGTTCCCAGAATCTCTGTTTAACAAAGGCTTTCAAGAGTCCCTCTGTAGAGTCAAGAGAGAGGGAAGGGAGAAATGTATTTATGGGGGGGGGGTCTTACCCACAAGCCAACGTCATGACACAGTCATCTGTACCTGATGTTGCAAACTGTCAGTGCTTCAAAGATGAAATGTCCAAGAGAAAGTGCCTAAAGGGCAATTAAGAATTCTACTCTCATTTGAATGTCTCTAAGCACGCCATCTATCATGTTGGCTCAAACAGGTTTGTTGAGTACACACCAACACAGAAGGATAAAACGTAATAAAAATAGAAATCCATTCCCTTGATTTCAGCTAGTCCATCATACTCTTCGACTTCAAAATCACACATTACTAATGCTCGTGTGTAAAAGGCCTATTTCCAAGTAAAAGCAGTGGAGTACCAGAATTCAGGACACACGTGATGTGGTCTCAACACCACTGAAATTATGCCATGATTACTTCTATTATGTGTTTCCAAACATATATTTACCGGTGTGTCTTATATGCCATGTAATTGGATTTCCCTCTATTAGCTTAACTCCTAAATATATAATAACTGTATCTCTGTGTAGTTATTACAATAATGTGTTGATTTTTCTTTTGAACCTTTATTTAACTAGGCAGTTAAGAACAAATTATTATTTACAATGACTGCCTTGTGAAACCCCCCCAGGCAAACCCTCCCCTAACGATGTTGGGCCAATAGTGTGCTGCCCTATGGGACTCCAGATCACAGACGATTGTGACACAGCCTGGAATCGAACCCGTGTCTGTAGTGACGCCTCTAGCATGGCGACGCAGTGCCGTAGACCGCTGCGCCACTCAGGAGGCCTAAGTGTTACTGAGATGGCAACACAGTGAGAAATTACTTAAATTGAGCAGACGTTTCTCTAAATATACTTAATGATACTTCATAAAAAAATACATGTGAGTAGATTTGAAGTCAACAGTAGGCTGTATACTAATGAGTAACATACAGTAGGAGAGAAAAAAGTATAGTGCACAACACCTGTAACTTTTATATAAGGCTATATCTATCTATTACTGGATGGATATCTGGAGGTGCCACACCCTAACCTCCAATAGAGGCTGAGCCTGTAGCTCAGAAAATACAAAGGAAATCAGCACTTGATGATTTCTTCAGCATTCACAGCAGCATCTCTTGCTACCTCTCTCCCCCCGCTTTTCCTCCCTCCATCCCTTCCCTCTCTCCTTATCAGTTGATCAGAAACCAAGCCAGACTTTACCATGAGTGCCACCTCCTTTCTTGCATCCCCCAAGAACATGTACAACGCATCGATCGTTCCCCTTTAAACCGAGAAGCATCCAGCTGTGCGCTGACGTCACGTGGTCTACCAACCTCCAAGCATATGCGTGTGAGTCTCAGATGGTATTTTTGCGTCACAAACGGCATGTGCGAGCGCAACCTGTCGACCTTTATTGGTCTTGTGTATCGCCTGAGTCAGTTGCTTTGTTCCAGGGAGTCTGTGCGCAACTCACGTACCAGTTGGCGCACTAGTTCTGGTCCGTGGCGTTATGTTATCCACCGTTGCTTATGTAGCTAGCTAGTACACTCTAACTAGTACACACTAGCCAGCTAGTACATTCTAGCTAGTACACACTAGCTAACTAGTACACACTGGCTAGCTAGTACACAATAGCGTGTACCAAGCTTCTAATTGTAAATGTAATTTCACCACCTGTGCTGTTGGTGGCGGTAACGCACCAGCCTCTCTGGCACCATTCGGCATCCTGTCTCATCTCCTGTGTCTCACAGCATCTGTGGAGTGAGGAGAAAGTATCTGCTGGAGCAAGACCCTATTGCTTTAACTAGGGAGACAACGTTGAGACAACGGATCACTCCGCGTAGTCCCCTTCCATTTGGTTGCCACGGGAGACGCCCTCAAGGTGTTTCTCCCAGAAACCTCAGAGACATGGAGAGGAGAGTGAGCTTGATCTCTCTCCCCAGATCCGAGGAGACGTCCCTGGCTTTCCACATGCAGTGCACCCCTGTCCTCATCCTTGCTTTTTCCTGAAATCCCCACTTGTTCAGGAAGTGCATACACATCAAACCCATTAAATTGTCACGAGTAAAATAAGGCCAGAATGTTCATGGATGGAAACTTAGTGGTGAATCATTATTTTCTTCACTCGCTCTAGTTCCAGAGGCAATGAATATCATAAAAGGTCTAGCAAGTCTTCAGTGATGATGGTGGACCACTAGATATATTCAGCTAAAAGCGAGGGATTTTTGTCACCTTCCCTGAGTATTCATGGGATGGATTTGCATATACAGTTGAGGACCATATGCTTCCTGATAAGAACTACTGTATGAACCACCATTTGGCAGCAGCAGAGAACTAGCGGCACCAGTCGTGGGTTTCTTTCACATTCTCTGACTTCTGATCTCGTTTAAATGACGAATTCACAGCGAGTTGCGAGGGGGCTCGGAGTGTAGAGTCTGTGGATGTAGGAGGGATATTTAGACTTTTACATTTTCCTACTCAGAAATTCGAATTCCGCTGGCAGCGTGAAAACATGACCCCAAATGTTTATCTTGACGTGACAACTAACAAGCTCTCGCCGGATAATTAGATGGCCGCCGCCGAGTGTATGTGTGTCCGACAAAGCTCTCGATAACATTTGACATTATTATATATTTCTTGCTATGCGCCATGCCTTTATGGTCCTTTAAAAGCCTCGCCAGCCGCATCCATTTCCATTTGGACTGCATTAACGAACGCGGCGGCCACGCTCATGTACTGTATGGTGGTGAAGTAATGAGACTGCAGAATGTGACTCATCTCAGTAACTGTGGATTGGAACCGGTGTACGTTTGTGAGCACATGCATGTCAATGCACGTTAATGTATGTGTGTGTGTGTGTGTGTATAAACCGACCAGCAGCAGTATACCTCCCATCTGGCAACAGCCCTCTTACGCCAGGGAACATGATTGAAGTGAAGGTCTCGCATTGTAAACGAAAGTTGCTCAACCACCCTGAACCCTCCCCCAGTTGCATACATACAGGTCTGCGTGATTGATTGATGAGACATGCTACATTTTAGTCATTCAGCAAATGCTCTTAGCCAGAGCAATTAAG
This sequence comes from Oncorhynchus kisutch, assembly GCF_002021735.2. Lineage (NCBI taxonomy): Eukaryota > Metazoa > Chordata > Actinopteri > Salmoniformes > Salmonidae > Oncorhynchus > Oncorhynchus kisutch. The sequence goes on along the minus strand of NC_034186.2, from coordinate 46,375,409 downwards.
GTTAAGGGCCTTGCTCAAGGGCACAACAACTGACTTATCACCTAGTCGGTGCAGAGATTTGAACCAGTGACATTGGGGTTGCTGGCCCAAAGCTCATAACCGCTAGGCTACATTCCGCCCTAAAGCCTGCATGCCTAAAGCTTCTTAACAACCTACAGCCTCTTCGGTCTGACCATAGGCCCCTAACCAAACATGGTACAACAGTAGATTGCTGATCGGCTCTGGGCGTGTTACAGCACACATCCAGCAACACAGGTATTTGACTGTGTGTGAACAACACATTTTACGAGTGGATGCTTCATAAACCACACACAGGCCATTAACTCCGGGGAAGTCCCCCTTAATATGGATGTCAAGTGACAGGCCTGACTAAAGACATTGTGGAGGAGACTCCTGTTTAGTCCTCACCTGGTAAGATAACGTCTCTACAGAAGAGATGAAACACTGAATCATTTCTCAAATCTTTGAGCTAAAATGTAACGAATAGACATTCACCTCTCAGAAATGTCTGGTGGCACTGGTGGAGGGAGGGAGATATAATATCTATTGGGGCCAACATTAGAGCTGGAAGGAGAAACAGAGGATGCCATGGATTATTTCCATGTAGTTCCATGTAATATTACATAATAAAGAATGGGGTGTGGTCTAGACCTATATTAGAAATGACAATTTATGGTGTGATGGTTTTCAGTATTTGACTGGCATTTACACAACATCATTTAGAACAAAACGTTTGGCTAATATTATATTACAACCGGATGTCTTAACTGTTCTTTGAAGAAGAGGAGGAAGGGGAAAAGGAGAGGAATGGAGGAAGGAGAGGGCGGGAGGAGAGAGGTAAGAGGAAAGGGATGGAGGGAGGATTCTGAAACAAGATATGCTGAAAATTACATAGACTTTTCCAATGGGCAAGCCCCCAATTATACCCACACATATTCGAATTAAACATTTTCGTTCAGATAATATTCAATAGTTCCAAACCAATCCAGGTTCAAATGTTTGAGTAGCCCCCATTCAGTGGGAGACTCAGACTGGGTTATTTTCAGTTTGAGTGTGAGCAAGGGGCGTGGTCGTGCTTTCTGTGGAAATCTTAGGTGAGATGCCACCTGCACGTCTTGGATGCTTACCGGCATCCAGGAGAGAGAAGTCAGTCCACATTTCTCACGTGATGATGCGTAATGGAGAACTGTAATACACAGCAACATCATATACATTTGATTACATTACATTGGAAACCCGTAAGCCATTTCCTAGGCATCATAAAAAAGCTATAACTACGTTACCCGGGTAGGACAGCGGAAAACCCCCCCGAACAAACCCATTTTCTTTTAACAGCCTTGGCCCTGGCAATATACGGTTCCTCGCGAGCTTTTATGATGTGCCTCGCTAAAGCTTATAACACACACCCATTCCGATCAAGCCAGTAGATTTCGTCTACAAGGCAGGATGCGCAACTTCATAAAATAATAGGATTAGCCTATAATGATGTATTAATCACAACCAAATTAAATTGGATCAGTTTGAAAAAAAGGTTACATTTTAGATGTCGTGTTTCCCTCTTCCCCCTTTTCAATGAAAGTGTTTCATTGGGGGAAACTGAGTGATTGTATAGGCTATAACAATTGAATATTTTATTATCCTATTTGGGAAACAAGGAAATATGTTTTTCAATAGCACTTTTTGCAAGGTTCTTTATGATATGTGCCTATATTGGTAACCAATCAATGGCACTTAAAATCTCCATCCTTCGGGGACAAGTCCACATACGGGCAATGCGTCTGTGAAGCCGATTGCAGTGTGTGCGTAACTGGTGCCAATAGTTAAACACCATATACTTCAGGATAAATAATGTTTAGGCTAATATCCATATAGAGAACTAACAAATAGAATCCTAAACGTAATTTCAAAAGGCTAAATAAGTCATTATGTAGAGTATACATAAACGGCTAAAAAAATAATGCAACCTAAAATAGAGAGTAGCTTAACAGTCCCTCTACAAGTAAAATCTCTCCAGCAGCCAAGGCGGTCGAAATAGGATAATGACATTAAACAAGGGTGTCACCTGCACTCTAAAACTCAGACAATCACCAGACATCACACTGCTCCTGACTCCACCTTTCAATGAATGGGTTTGGGAGCGCACCTTGAAAAAACGCACCGCAACTAAAAATCATTGGCAAGAAAAAGAACCCCGCTATTGAATGCGCAAACATGGATCAGAGTCAGATTCCCGACGATACAGACCTATGTCAATGCATGTTCAAAATCTGCATTAGGCTACCCCAACAATAGATCAAATTGACGTTACTTGTCTGATGCCATTGAATTCTCGAAACGTATCAGGTACCGTGCCATTTATGATCAATACTATTGTATAATGTGATATCAATAGGCTACATGCATATCAGTGAACTCAACTGCAACGCATTCGCATATCATGGTTGGCTTCATTAACCGGTGGAGATATGCACCTGCTACAGTAAGCATTCATTTACATGTTAGTCATTTAGCAGACGCTCTTATGCAGAGCGACTTACATGAGCAATTAGCGTTAAGTTCCTTGTTCAAGGACACATCGACAGATTTTTCACCAGTCGGCTCGGGGAATCGAACCACTAGACTACCTGCCGCTTCTACCTGCCGCAGCACCCCCCCCCCCCCCCCCCCTCCCATTGAAGATGATTCAGAAATGCGTTATTAAGACTAGCCACCTCTGAAGCGTACAGGCTTTATAATGTAACAAATGGTTGCGTGAAATGCATGCCCAGTTTCACCCCAGTCAGGCAGGATATTGTAAATTCCTCCTGGTGTGGTTTAAATAAGACAGAGTGAATAAACTTGTAATGACCAAATGCCGTCAAAACGAGGGTCACATAGCCGACGCTATATTCTTTATAACAGCTCTTTTGGATACGGCTATAACGTTTGCCGCCACCAGTACTGACACTCTGTACAAGAATAGGAGAGGATGGCATCGGGCACATTTTGGCTACGGAGTAGGGCTACAGCATCACCTAACCTTTGCTATAGCCTATCAGCGTCAGCTCTACCCCGCCGAGTTCCGCGGCACTGGTACGCTTCTTGCAGTATTCTTGAGAGCTGTTTTTTGGGTACCACTACCAGCCTGCATCCCCCTCCTAGGCTACTCAATCAGCATTTACAAGTATGTACACAGACAGGCACTATCGGGCGCAGACTGCCCTTCACGCATTCCACAGTGGAGAACCAGTTGAAATAGCTTAATTATTTTCTCGTTTCAAGAAGCACCTCCAAGCATGCGGATACAACTCCGTTAGAAAAAAAGACAACTGTTCCTACCGTTATCAATGATGGAGTTCCTCTCTTTCTTATTGTGCATATACAAAACACATACACATTTTGTTCAAATAAACAAATAAACAATAATCCCGTATGCGAGCGTCCTGCGGCAGATCCAGAGAATCGGTTCAGGTTCTAGCGGTGAGTAGTGTTTAAAATCCCCCTGATAGCGCAGGTTGCTCGGACGCATGTGGAATCGCAGGACTGTACCCTCAACCGCGCTTGGATAAACCACAGCTCTATGCGTTTGGCTGGAGGGTGATGTCATAGCGCCCCCCTACTTCTCCTCTCTCGCCCCCCTCCCTTTTCACCCACCCCTCTACTCGCAGCTGTCCTCCTCCTTTCTCTTCCCATCCCGTGCGCTCTTTTCACCCCCTCCCTTCCTTTTCCTCCACATAACGTGATGAAGTCATGGCGTTGCGCACGCCTTGCTAGCGGTGCAGTCCAGTAGCATCCGCAGCCTCCTTTCCCGGGATTAGATGGAAGAAAAGGTGTCATAAAACAGGCCAATGCGTGAGGGAGGATTTAAAGGCTACCTCCCCTCGTGATCATGAAATTAGCGCGGCTTAAAGGAAAAGTGCATTACTCCTGAAAAAGATAGACGGTATAAAAAAGTTATAAGGGCTGGAATAAAGTAATCATACATTATTGATACCTGAAAAATGACTCATCAAATGCTTAAAAATGCAATCAAGTTAATCGCAGGATTAGTCACAAATTTAGAAGTTGCTCAAATTGAGCGGTAATTTAATAGTTTAAAAAAAACACAAAAAAACTAAAATCACAAAATGTTAACTTAAGTTAACTGATTCATTCAAAAGCAGCTCTTTCTGTAAAAGTACCTGTTTACATTCATTACAGTAGCAAACATATTCACACATTTTTAAATACATTAAAATCCCATTTAGGCCTTTGAATTACATGTAACAAAAGCCAATGGACAGCTAACAATAACAAGAAGCTAAATAGCTTCTTAGCTAGCTAGTTAATATAAAAGGTAACCTAAAATATATATTTTTAAATGTGTGTGGTTTATATGTACATGTAAATACACTAATACAAAGTGAGTTAGCTACTTAGCTTGGCTACACTCATGTAGATGAAAATAATATCACTAGTTTTTCATTCGGTCAAAACAATTAAATCATACTGTACATCAAAATGACTAGAAAACTCAACACAGTTTAATTAAACATTGCGCACATTGCTTGCTGATTGGGGTTTTAGGCTGGGTTTCTGTATAGCACTTTGTGACATCTGTCAAAAGGGCTTTATAAATGCATTTGACTCATTGATTAAACATGTGATCTCTATATTTAGAAAACGTAACCAAATGTAACCATCAACAGCAAAGATGGCACATGAGTAACATGAGTAAAAATGGACACCACCAGAATACGTGAATGTATTTCAAATGTGAACTTACAATTCCACATATGAAAGTGGAATATTTACATGTGGATTATTTTTATTTAATAAATGTAGCATTTTTTTTACCCCTTTTTCTCCCCAATTGGTAGTTTACAGTCTTGTCCCATCACTGCAACTCCGTACGGACTCGGGAGAGGCAAAGGTCCTCCGAAACACAACCGAAATGATCGGCCCGCCACAGGAGTTGCTAGTGCGCGATGGGACAAGAAAATCCCTGCCGGCCAAACCCTCCCCTAAACCCGGACGACACTGGGCCAATTGTGAAACTGCAATTCACATGTAAAGTGAAGACATGTTATTTTCCTCACATGACAAAATGTTAACATGCGAACCCTAATTTTAAAGGTTCTGCACAGTGAAAATGATGTTTTTCATCAAATTGGATGATATTTGGATGAAACCAGTTCAAAGTAGTGTGACCCAAGTTTGAAAAATAACTAGCTGGTACATTGATAAAGTTTTATCGTAAAGTCACGGGTCCCCTTCCACCGAGTCAATAACTTGGATTCAGGAGGCAAGCATTACCAAGGATTTGCTACCGGCTTTCTGCAACATCACATAAAGCAGGAAATATAATACAATGGTAGCGTCTTATCGTCTTAACTAAATGAAATATGTACCGCCTTAAAACCATCATCGAAAATGAAATGTATTCTACAAGAACCAATATCACTCCCTAAACACACAACCTTATTCAACAATCCTTGGATAGCTTTCAGAATTCACAGATAAATTGGTCCACATGGAAAACTAAAGGCATTGAAACCGTAAATGACTTGGTAGCAGGAAATACATTTAGTTCCATGACAGAATTAAAAAGTAATTATGAACTGACCAATGTAGAGAGTTTCAAATACATGCAACTTAAAAGTTAAATATCACAAAATCTCGATTTCAAATCGATATATCCAACTGACAATCTCGTAGCAAAAAATTGGAAGCAAGACATAAAAATATTTGATTTTGGCACAAGATGGAGGGAAAGTTGGAGCATAATTAACAAAATTATAGTTAACGAAAATGTACGCTTAATCCCGTATAAAATAATGTAGCTCTATAGAATGTATTATACAAGAGACAAAATTCAGAAATTCTACAGCATAATGGCAGAGTAATCCCTTAGTGTAAAATTAATAATGACTCAATAAGTCCAAAAGTTATGGATGGAGCTAAAAAGTTGGCTGTCAGAAGTATTACAATGTAAATGTACTTTTAATCAGTCTGTCTGCATATTTCAAGACATGGCGAATGGGGGTGTAGTGAGATACCTAATGGGCTGGAAGATTCTCTTCTCATCACTCATCTTGAAAAAACATATACAAAAAACTTAGAAATCAATCCACCATCATTAACACAAAGGAAAAATCTAATTATTTAGATATTGAAATGGCATGAGCGACTGAGAAAAACAAATTGGTATAATTTAAGGCCAAGTGACGAACAATAATGCTGGCACTAGGAATGGGGGTTTGAGCATGCGATTCTTGGCAAATAAGATGTAGTAGTTGTTTGTGGGCATCTGTCAGTGGTTTGTGTGTGTATACATTTGTATTCGGAGTAAAAAAAAAAAAGAATAAAGCAAATATCCTTATCTATACAGTACCTTTCAAAAGTCTGAGGTCCTGAGCTCTCTTGAGCAAGTTTTCATCAAGGATCTCTTCTTACTTTTCTCCGTTCATCTTTCCCTCGATCCTGACTAGACTCCCAGTCCCTGCCGCTGAAAAACATCCCCACAGCATGCTGCCACCATCATGCTTCACCGTAGGGATGGTGCCAGGTTTCTTCCAGACATGACGCTTGGCATTCAGACCAAATAGTTAAATCTGGGTTTAATCAGACCAGAGAATCTTGCTTCTCATAGTCTGAAAGTCTTTTGGGTGCCTTTTTGTCAAAGTCCAAGCGGGCTGTCATGTGCCTTTTACTGAAGAGTGGCTTCCTTCTGGCCACTCTACCATAAAGGCCTGATAGGTGGAGTGCTGCAGAGACTTTTGTCCTCATATCTCCACAGACGAACTCTGGAGCTCTGTCAGAGTGACCATCGGGTTCTTGGTCACCTTCCTTAACAAGGCCCTTCTCCACCGACTGTTCAGTTTGGCATGGTGGCCAGCTCTAGGAAGAGTCTTGGTGGTTCCTAACCTCTTCCATTTAAGAATGATGGAGGCCACTGTGTCCTTGGGGAACTTTAATGCTGCATACTTTTTTTGTACCCTTCCCTAAATCCCTAGATCTGTGCCTCGACACAATCCTGTCTCTGAGCTCTATGGACAATACCTTTGACCTCATGGCTTGTCAACTGTGGGACCTTATATCGACAGATGTGTGCCTTTCCAATTCATGTCAATTGAATTTACCACAGGTGGACTCCAATCAGGTTGTAGAAACATCTCTAGGATGTTTATTGAAAATCGGATGCACCTGAGCTCAATTTCGAGTCTCATAACAAAGGGTCTGAATACTTATGTAAACTTGTATTACATTTTTTTATTTAACTTTTATTTAACTAGACAAGTCAGTTAAGAACAAATTCTTATTTAAGGAGAGTCACAGTGGGGCAAAAAAGTATTTAGTCAGCCACCAATTGTGCAAGTTCTCCCGCTTAAGAAGATGAGAGAGCACTGTAATTTTCATCATAGGTACACATCAACTATGACAGACAAAATGGAAAAAAAAAATCGAGAAAATCACATTGTAGGGTTCTAAATGAATTTATTTGCAAATTATGGTGGAAAATACGTTTTTGGTCACCTACAAACAAGCAAGATTTCTGGCTCTCACAGACCCGTAACTTCTTCTTTAAGAGGCTACTGTGTCCTCAACACGTTACCTGTATTAATGGCACCTGTTTGAACTTGTTATTAGTATAAAAGACACCTGTCCACAACCTCAAACAGTCACACTCCAAACTCCACTATGGCCAAAGAGCCAAAGACCAAAGAGCTGTCAAAGGACACCAGAAACAAAATTGTAGACCTGCACCAGGCTGGGAAGACTGAATCTGCAATAGGTAAGCAACTTGGTTTGAAGAAATCAACTGTGGGAGCAATTATTAGGAAATGGAAGACATACAAGACCACTGATAATCTCCCTCGATCTGGGGCTCCACGCAAGATCTCACCCCGTGGGGTCAAAATGATCACAAGAACGGTGAGCAAAAATCCCAGAACCACACGGGGGGACCTAGTGAATGACCTGCAGAGAGCTGGGACCAAAGTAACAAAGCCTACCATCAGTAACACACTACGCCGCCAGGGACTCAAATCCTGCAGTGCCAGACGTGTCCCCCTGCTTAAGCCAGTACATGTCCAGGCCCGTCTAAAGTTTGCTAGAGAGCATTTGGATGATCCAGAAGAAGATTGAGAGAATGTCATATGGTCAGATGAAACCAAAATATAACTTTTTGGTAAAAACTCAACTCGTCATGTTTGGAGAACAAAGAATGCTGAGTTGCATCCAAAGAACCATACCTACTGTGAAGCATGGGGTGGAAACATCATGCTTTGGTGCTGTTTTTCTGCAAATAGACCAGGACGACTGATCTGTGTAAAGGAAAGAATGAATGGGGCCATGTATCGTGAGATTTTGAGTGAAAACCTCCTTCCATCAGCAAGGGCATTGAAGATGAAACGTGGCTGGGACTTTCAGCATGACAATGATCCCAAACACACCGCCCGGGCAACGAAGGAGTGGCTTTGTAAGAAGCATTTCAAGGTCCTGGAGTGACCTAGCCAGTCTCCAGATCTCAACCCCATAGAAAATCTTTGGAGCGAGTTGAAAGTCTGTGTTGCCCAGCAACAGCCCCAAAACATCACTGCTCTAGAGGAGATCTGCATGGAGGAATGGGCCAAAATACCAGCAACAGTGTGTGAAAACCTTGTGAAGACTTACAGAAAACATTTGACCTCTGTCATTGCCAACAAAGGGTATTTAACAAAGTATTGAGATAAACTTTTGTTATTGACCACATACTTACTTTCCACCATAATTTGCAAATAAATTCGTTAAAAATCCTACAATGTGATTTTCTGGATTTTTTTCCCTCATGTTGTCTGTCATAGTTGAAGTGTACCTATGATGACAAATACAGTTCTCTCTCATCTTTTTAAGTGGGAGAACTTGTACAATTGGTGGCTGACTAAATACTTTTTTGCCCCACTGTATATCTATAATTCCATGTGTATAACTTGTATTATCATCTACATTTATGATGAGTATTTCTGTTGAATCGATGTGGCTATGCAAAATCACTGGATGTTTTTGGAACTAGTGAACATAACGCGCCAATGTAAACTCTGATTTTTTTATATAAATATTAACTTTATCAAACAAAACATACACGTATTGTGTAACATGAAGTCCTATGAGTGTCATCTGATGAAGATCATCAAAGGTTAGTGATTACTTTTATCTCTATTTGTGCTTTTTGTGACTCCTCTCTTTGGCTGGAAAAATGGCTGTGTTTTCTGTGGCTTGGTGGTGACCTAACATAATCGTTTGTGGTGCTTTCGCTGTAAAGCATATTTGAAATCGGACACTGTGGTGGGATTAACAACCAGATTACCTTTAAAATAGTATAAGATACATGTATATTTGAGGAATTTTAATTATGAGATTTCTGTTGTTTTGAATTTGGCGACCTGCACTTTCACTGGCTGTTGTCATATCATCCTGTTAAGGGGATCGCAGGCCTAAGAAGTTTAAATAACGTATTTCTCCATGAAATTTTTAATACATGTTTTTTTCAATTCTATGAAACCTGTTTTCACTTCGTCATTATGGGGTATTGTGGGTAGATTGATGACAATTTTAACATTTTAAAATTCATTTTCGAATAAGGCTGTAACGTAACAAAATTGTGAAAAAGGGTAGGGGTCTGAATACTTTCAGAATGCACTATATATATATTCACACAAAAGCATGTGTACACTTCTTCAAAATAGTGGATTTGACTAGTTCAGGAACACCGGTTTCTGACAGGTGTATAAAATCGAGCACACAACCATGCAATCTCCACAGTAAAAATGGCAGTAGAATGACTTTCAACGTGGCACAGTCATAGGATGCCATCTTTCTAACAAGTCAGCTTGTAAAGTTTCTGTCCTGCTAGAGCTGCACTGGTCAACTGTAATTGCTGTTCGGGCTAGGCCTATTAGTTCCAGTGAAGGGAAATATTAATGCTACAGTATACATTGACATTCTAGACAATTCTGTGCTTCCAACTTTGTGGCAACAGTTTGGGGAAGGCTATTTTCTGTTTCAGCATGACAATGTTGAAAGGTTTGTCGACGTCGGTGTGGAAAAACTTGACTGGTCTGCACAGAGCCCTGAACTCAACCCCATCGAACACCTTTGGGATGTATTGGAAAGCCAGGCCTAATCGCCCAACATCAGTGCCGACCTCACAAATTCTGTTGTTGCCGAATGGAAGCAGGGCCCAGCAGTAGTGTTCCAACATCTAGTGGAAAGTCTTCCCAGAAGAGTGGAGGCTGTTATAGCAGCAAAAGAGGGACCAACTCCATATTACTGGCCATGATTTTGGAATGAGATGTTCAATAAGTGGGTCTCCACATACTTTTGTTCATGTGGTGTGTATAAAAAAATAAATAAACCATCATTAAATGTGCCAGCCTGGTCTCAGAGATTAGACGTAACATAGTAAAAGTAAGTCCGGTACACAAATTAGTGGGATATGTTACATTTGGTATGGTTACATGAGAGAGAAGGTTACTTAAGGCAAAAACGAATGTACATTAGGGTGTTTGGTCGGGTGGATGTATAACGCTAACGTCTAGCAACTACTTACACATTTTTAGCTACCTTGCAACTTCTTAGGATGTTAGCTAACCCTTCCCCTAACCCTTTAACCTAACTTCTAACCTTAACCTTAACCCCTAACTTAGCTAACGTTATCCACCCAGCTAATGTTAGCGTTAGCCACCTATAAAAACAAAGATCAAATCAAATGTTATTAGTCACATGCGCCGAATACAACAGGTGTAGATCTTACAGTGAAATGCTTACTTACGAGCCCATAACCAACAATCCAGAGAAAAAAATATGGATAAGAATAAGAAATAAAAGTAACAATAAAAGTACCGGTACAGAGTCAATGTGCGGGGGCACCGGTTAGTTGAGGTAGTATGTACATATAAGTAGAGTTAGGGGGGGGGGGGGCAATGCAAATAGTCTGTATAGCCATTCGATTAGATGTTCAGGAGTCTTATGGCTAGGGGGGTAGAAGCTGTTTCGAAGCCTCTTGGACCTAAACTTGGCGTTCTGATACCGCTTCACGTGCGGTAGCAGAGAGAACAGTCTATGACTAGGGTGGCTGGAGTCTTTGACAATTTTTAGGGCCTTCCTCTGACACCGCCTGGTATAGAGGTCCTGGATGGCAGGAAGCTTGGCCCTGGTGATGTACTGGGCCATACGCACTACCCTCTGTAGTGCCTTGCGGTCCCAGGCCGAGCAGTTGCCATACCAGCCAGTGATGCAACAAGTCAGGATGCTCTCGATGGTGCAGCTGTAGAACCTTTTGAGGAACTGAGGACCCAATAGAGTCACACCCTCCATATATATAACCTCCCAGTAATTAATTGGGTAAAATACCAGCATTACCAACGCTAACCACAACGAATTGGAATTTGTAACATACAGCATCATGAGTTTTGCAAATTCATAACACAATGTAAGAATTGCAATTCGTAACATATCATACTAATTGTAATTCATAACATATCATACGAAATGGATGATGGACATCCACAAATGAATACAGTGTCCCGGATTTACATTTACTATGTTACGTCTACTCCTGAGTCTAGGATGCATGTGCGCGTATGCCTTTCTTTGTTTACAAACCATAAGCTAGCTACTAGTAGATAGCTCAAACAGAACGTACAACCAAATGTACTGGCAACCTTTCATCTGTGGTGTGACTGTTAGCTAGCAAGCTACTTACCAGCATGCCAGCAAAAGCACACTATGTTTTGATTGGATTCCATAATGTAACATTTTCAGAAGAATGAAGGAATCTGACAGCTGTGGCTGCTTTTCATTTCCCTATTCAAGCATTTCGCTCCACACGCAATAACATCTGCCAGATATGTGTATGCGACCAATAAAATCAATTTGATTTGATTTTGGGTGGGCAGGCTGCGCCTGAAAATTAGAATAATGTTGCGCACGTGTAGTGCGCATTTCGAGTGAAGATGATTTATCAATTGGGGAGAACATTCAATGGGTCTTGCCAGGAAAGCTAATCCTGAAGACGGATGCTGTACCGTCATTGACAGTGGATCGTACAAGTGCTGACCATAATGCAGCTTTCAGAGTTTGATGAGTCTGAAAAAGTATCCAACATTTCTTGGGGGGGGGGGGGGATCGTGGGCTAAAGTTACATAAATGCAAATGTCGCTGTGTACTGCTTTGACTTGTGAACACACCTGTAACACGCTTACCTGATAGTCACCGTTCTTCCATCCACATTGAGTATTAGAACTGCTAGCACACAGCAGGCAAAAAGGAATGCTGTCCACAAAAGGAGTTGCGGTGTGTATGTATAGTATTTGTAGTTTACCTCTGAAAATCACATTTTGCCATTCCATTGTGTGGGTCATTTTCTTACGGTTGATTTAGCTTGTGTCATAAGGGCTAATTATAATGATTAGCCCCAATGTTCCATCTCCTTTTGTCTTTCCACTATCATCAAGCTGTAATGATATACATTTTCGAAAATTCAACATCTCCTGCACATTTTCCCAGACAACCACCGCAGCAGGAATGGTGTGATACAGCTTTCCCAAGGCAAAGAAGGGAGTGGTATGCTGTGAAAGCCTGTGAACACAGACCCAACGTATCTATAAGTCATAGCTATTCATTTAAAATCTGCATCAACTGAGCATTTCAGGCACACAAACATTTCAACTACAAACATTGAAAAGTTTCACAAAAAAAAGTGCACGACCAAAAATGGCATATTTCAAATTGTGTACTTCAGAAACACCAGTAAAATCAACTCTTTGACAGCATCACACCTCAGAACAGTAAATAACATTTCCCTTTTCAAAAAGATTACAGGCTTTGTAGACAGGCTCCTGTATCTCCTCTACAACGAGGTCACCCTGGACTGAGGTCCGTATTTGGGGATGCTGTGCGAGCTGTCCATCCCAGGACCCCTGTCTGCCCAGTGTGAGAGGAAGAGGCCATAGCTGGATTTTGTCTCCCACTTTAATCTTGGGGGTGACTGAAGCCTGCTTGATTTGAAGCAGGGTACATGGGTCCCCCACCTTTCCCGCTCCTCTCCCCATCAATCTCTGTAGTTGGTTGCATTTCTTAAAGCCTAACTAACTCACTTTTACGTGATCTCATATCACATTTCGTTACGTTGTATTATTTTATTCAAGCATGCGGATGGGAGATGATTGTTACAAATTGTACGAATCAATGGGTCCTGCATACTGATCTATATTGAGCTTATGGCTCTATGTCAAATTATGTCTCACCATGAATTCTTTATTTATTTCTCATGAGTGTTCACGTTGATCAATATTTTAGCTATGCTGGCCTGTTGTAAAATATAAAAATAAATGTCTGATCAATACGCTGTTTTCATGTACATTCCCTTATGTCTAACATGACTGAACACCTCCCTCTGCAACTGGGTCCTGTACTTCCTAGGTAGGCTTGATTACTGATGACGATGAGACAGCCTATAGGGAGGAGGTCAGAGACCTGTCAGTGTGGTGCCAGGACAGCAAGACAAAGGAGCTGATCGTGGACTACAGGAAAAGGAGAGCCGAGCATGCCCCCATTCACATCAACGGGGCTGTAGTGGAGCAGGTCGAGAGCTTCAAGTTCCTCAGCGTCCACATCACAAAGGATCTATCATGGTCCACACACACCAACACAGTCGTGAAGAGGGCACGACCATGCCTCTCCCCCCTCGTGAGACTGAAATGGCATGGGCCCTATGACTGGCTGCATCGCCGCTTGACATGGCAACTGCTTGGCAACTGACATCCGATCTCAAGGCACTACAGAGGGTGATGGTACGGCCTAGTACATCACTGGGTCCGAGATCCATTTTTCAGTTTTTGATTTGTTAAAAATGTGTGAAATATCCAATAAATGTCGTTCCACTTCATGATTGTGTCCCACTTGTTGTTGATTCTTCACAAAAAAATACAGTTTTATATCTTTATGTTTGAAGCCTGAAATATGACAAAAGGTCGCAAAGTTCAAGGGGGGCGAATACTTGTCTCTGATTGGGAACCATACTTAGGCACCCTTTTTCCAACCTGTGGGTGTGGGAAGCACTTTGTTTAGAGCACTTTGCTTTTGAGCTTCGCGGTTTGTTTTCGTAGTGTTTAGTTTGGCGTCATTTTGATTAAAATAAAGAAAATGTACGTTCACCACGCTACACCTTGGTCCTCTCCTTTGAACAGCCGTGACACAAGTTATCATTACTCAATGTGTATTTATTATTATGTGTTATTACTTTTCTAAAGGGGCTCAGTCTTTACTAATTCTTGTTAAGAAGTGTATCAGTGAAGTGTATTCTGTAATTAGTTACAAAACAATAGCAATACAATTGTGTATTGGTGCTGTTTTTCTGATATTTAACAGTCCATGATTAGCTCTGTTGACCATGAGAGCATTTTGCAGAGAAAATGGGTTGAGGCATACTATTTAGGCTTGGAATGACATGTGGACCATTGTTTACCTAGTCATCAATGACATGTGGCCCATTGTTTACTTTGTTACCTGGCAATGACCAAAGAGCTGTCAGTCATGAACATAAGCTCCCTGTCCACTCGTCCTGTTCTTTCAGGCTTCCTGATAATTAGAGATGAGAGTAAAGGTACAATTTCTTCAATTCTGAGCATTTTTATAGCGTACAAATATTATGGGTGATGTTTTGGTCATTCAAAGTCTGTTTTTACTTGGGGAAATAGGATGACTGTGTGGGACATTTAATACACGTGAAAATATGGTTTCACGTGTGAAATTTAAGCTCAACATGTGAAAACAGCCATTTCACATGTGAAATCTCCCCCATCTTTCAAACAGACACCTGGCATACCATCATTTTTTATGTCGACTACAAAGGATTCTGTGTACGGCCGATGTAGCAAGGCCTAGACCTCAAAGCCATTGTTGTGAATCATACTGTGATGCCAATGAAGGCTGTTTGGTGAATCAAGCTTGCATCATGAGACCAGGTTCAAGATTGACTTTAAAATTGGATGTTTGTCCATGTCCTCCTGAGGATGTTTGTAAATGCCTTCAAAACCGGCCACTAGGGGCAACAGTGAGTGCTATTACCATAACACCTTAACGCCGATGGTTGCGTGTTTTAGACTATACCATACCTTAACCCTTCACTTCACCATTCAGAATGAGTGCTTAATCTTAGTGTTTTAACCATATCCAAAACCTAAACCCTTAACTTCTGAATATGATGTTTGGAGAAAAGTGCAAAAACGTCTAATTCTGCATTGAGTGTGTGAGAGCTTGTTGCAGGCATTGCGAAACCTTGCCTTACCTTAAAGGCATGCAACAGTTCCCCAAGCTAATGCGTAAGCTTTAGCTCAGAGGGCTAACAATCACGTGGCACCCAAGAGACTTGAGTTTAAACGCAGTTGGACACTCCAGTGCATTCCCTTTCCCAACAATCCCTTTTTAATTGCACTACTCTCCATTATGAGAGTGAGAAGTGTGAGGTTAAGACTGAAGTGGTATGAGCCTTCATTAAGCCTACTGCAATGCTCTCTCACCATCGGAGCTATAGAGGTGTGACCATCTCATCTGCCCACAGATGAGGCTGGGGCTCAGCCTAGAAGACCAGCACCCTCCTCCCATTTCCTCGCCTTTCCCTCCCGCCCTCCAGACGCACCCTTCTATTCCTGGCTTCTAACCTTGCCCTGACCCCTCTCTCCATCTTGCTCCCCATCCCTCCTTCCCTCCCTCTTTCACTTTACACAACTAGCTGTGTGTGGGAAGTAGCCAGTGTCAATCAGGGGGGCCATGGACAGATGAGAGCTTTAATTAGTGGAGGGAAGGAATGTTTCACCTCTCAGTGAATGGGAGTGCAGAGCGGTCAATCAGGGGTGACAGAAGGCAGGGAGACCTGGACGGGCACTGATTGGCCATAAGTGTTATATCGCCTTAACTAGATGTTACATGCTTTTGATTGGGATGTTAGCACAGCTTTAATATGGAGTCGCTCAGATGAGATAGCCATCAAATGTCCTATCTAGCCAGACTGTCATGTTTATGTGCAGTGCTGGAGGCCACAGGGTGTTTGTGCAACCAACTGGGCTTTCCTGTGCACCACAAGACTGTATTAGCCCTCTGAGCTTAGGTCTCAGACAAAGTCAGTCATCGCGAGTGTGGTTCTGAATCACATTACCACGTTTCATAAGCACACAATAAGTGTTGGCGTTCACATGAATGACAGATGCAATAATAAGGATATTTTTGACAAAGGTAGTGAGGCATGGTTAGCTTTACATCAATTCCTATATTTCAATTCACTTCCCGACTACAAAAATGAGTCATTTTATAATGACTCCTAACCCCCCAAAAATGCCTACTGTACAAATGAGTTCCTGAGATTGGTGATGGATGAAGGAAGTCAATCCAATGATGTGTAAATTGTCATTCGTTACCACTCACTGATCTATTTAATCGACTACAGTTACAATCAAAGGTGCATCATTAATTAAGCTGTACAATGAAATCTCATTAGATTGCGCAAGACTTCAGAATCAAAATAAATATCCCTACTTCAGAGGAATTAGCTGTGACACTATCATCATTCACACCGTCCAAAATAATACATTGAAACACACACAGGAAATCTATGCATTACTGAATAATAATTGGCCAGTGAATGACAGAAGATGTAATGAGACCAAACATACTTTCAGCCGGTTTCAAGAGAAATATCCATCATCTTTATGGCTCTGTCGTGCAAACAGTTTCTTTGATGATTTGATGTGAAACAGATTATGGAAACAACGAAGGATTCTCAGATGGGGAGAAATGAATGTGGGATTCTAGATCCATTTGAGATATTTGGAGAATTAATTTGACTACCCAAGATTCACACTGGGCAGAAGCAGCGGAGTCTTCAATATTTCATAATCTTTGTTTCAAAGGGTTAACAGAAGCAACTGAATGAACCTATTCCCTTTATAGTGCATTACTTCTGACCAGGGCCTATAGGGCTGGCCATAGAGTCATTATATTAAAGAATTAACAGACAGGCTCTTTGGGTAAGATCACTGACTGATCACATTACCTGTGGCGATTGCACTGCGATGATAACGGTTGTTTTCATAACCCGCAGTTTACCATCATTTGAAGTTCTCAAAGGAAATCGGCGAGCATCGCGTCTGTCATCATGCTACTTAAAGCTAGACAATTACATGTGAAATAATGAGCCACTCACAACAAATCAACACCATCAAGACACACAGAATGGTGTCTGAATCACATTGTGTTTTGGGTACATGTAGTCCAGTGTTTTGTATTCATGGATGCCAAGGGAAGCCAGGCTTCCCCAAATATCTGACCAATAAAAATAAATGAAATAAAAATAATTTATCTTTTGTCTCTCTCCGTGTTCTCATCATTTTCTGTTAATTTGCAAGTGGCTGAATCTCACCGGTGAAATCATCCTAATGAGGGAAACTGCGCCCCCATTCTCAGTATGTGTAGCCCATGTATCTGATGCTGTCTGGACCAAAAGAGTGAAACATGTTTCTGCCTTAGCATTTGATTGATTGACGCCAGCAAGCATTTGGCATCCCTTGATTAAAAAATGATATAAATAATTAGCCAATCAGCATTAAGCTGAACTCAGCTGTGGGTTGCCCTGGTGCAGCAAAATGCCCCCCATGGTAGGCCAGTTTGGATTTAGCTTCAGACCAATCAAATCACTTCTTAAGCAAAACATAATTTTCAGAAAAACGTGTCTGCTTCTGCTTGAGTTGATGTCCTGAGCTCTGTCATACAGTACACTTTTAGTTTTTGTTGTCGTAGGCTACATAGCTGAAATGCTTGCTAGCCTAATTTCCTCGTATTGGCAACAATGAACCAGCTAAGTTAGCTAGCTAGCTAACGTGAGCCTACTAGACTACCTTTTTTTACTTAAAATTGTCTCAGGCCAGTGGCACAACATATTCATTTAGTCACACCCTGATCTGTTTCACCTGTCTTTGTGATGGTTCCCACCCCCCTCCAGGTATCGCCCAACCTTCTCCCATTATCCCCTGTGTATTTATACCTGTCTATATTCTGTTTGTCTGTTGCTAGTTCGTCTTGTTTGTCAAGCTTTCCAGCATTTGTCCTGTCAGCTCCTGTCTTTTCCCAGCCTCTCTTTTTCTCGTCCTCCTGGTTTTTGACCCTTGCCTGTCCTGACCCTGAGCCTACCCGCTTGACCACTCTGCCTACCCCTGACCCTGAGCCTGCCTGCCTGCCATCCTGTACCTTTGCCTCTGTTGCTGTAAGAAACATTGTTTCTTTGACACGGTCTGCATCTGGGTCTTACATTATCCTGATAAATTTATGCTTAGATCATAATCATTGGCCTGTACAGATAATTAGGTTTAAACCACAAGTCCAAATCCCCATCTCCATCCATGGCTTAGGAAAGGGCCGATTTAGCAAGCTAGCAACATAGTCCGTTTTGCCAAAATGAAAGAGAGGAGGATGGCATTGGGGTTCAACTGGTCTACAAGTAGGGCACACAGAATCAGTAGCATGCACAGCCACATGATATTTACCAACATTGATTGGACTAAATTGTTTTTGGTATCTTTAAGTTAGTTTTCAGTGTACTAAACTAAGTATAGCCTTGTTGATTTGATGATGTTTAAATGTTTAAGGTGAAATGGTGTTGGAATTAGCGACCTGTTGTGTTTTTGCTGACTTGCGCTAAATCTGTGGTTCTAAATCCGTAGTTGTTTAGTAAACTGCTAAACGTTGAACTTGCTTGAACATGCAGCAGGTGATAAAATGGTTTGTTATATGCAATATTTATTTTGTGGACTTCACCTTTATTCCGCCACTATGTGACTTGTCCTTTTGCTGTCACAGCCTTATTGTATATCACGGTGGCGTACGAACATATGGGTTATGGGAGCAAACAAAGCAATTATCACAACATAGGTTGTAATATGGCATTCTTACTGGCTTGGCTCAGTGATTGTACCCACGCACCGCTACTGATGTAGTCGGAGTGTGCTTGATTAGGAGAGAAAAGTGAAAAGGGCAAAGACATTGGAGCAACTCGAAATTATGAAGGGGAGCTATGCTCTAGCTAGCGTTGAGTGTGGGAGAAGTACTGTGCTGTACTGGTGACAAATGGCCAATAGCAGCTGTGGTACAGTGCTGCTGTTGTAAGCGGAAGCCATTGAGAAGCACCTGGCTCATCAGGTTAAGGAGTTCACGGTCGGAAGCTCGTGCTTTTTATTATAATCCTTCTTTTTTTTGTTGTCTATCTCTCCTTCTCTCACTGACAGACAACAACTCTCGTTTAATATAATTCCATTCCATGAGTCTATTTTCTCTCTTCCCTTTCTCTCTTTCCTTCTATTTCTGCTCTCCACCTACCATTCCTGTTCTGTGAGGAGAACACCTATAGCAACAGCCTGACATTACATTTCAGGTGGGCGAAGGTGCTAAAAAGCCCCTTAGAAAAATAGAAGATGATTTCTACTTGCTTGGCCTCTACGGTCTAAGTGTAACTGCTTCATAAGCAAACAAATAGAATCATCTCTATTCATTAATAGTGCAAACACTAGATGACTGGAGACATTAGTTTGGGTGGTGTGTATTTAGGAACCATCCATTTTCTATTGCAAGATAATTAATAGTACAAACAGAAAAAAAATCCTAAATGGTGGCTTGTTGAATTAATACTCAGACCAGGTAAGACAACCGGGTTTGGTAAACAACCGGGTTTGTTTTCTATGTGTGAGTTAGGGAACAACTGCTTTACACATTTTCCACCTCAGAAAATGTGAGTTTATGCTAGTGTTTGAATGCCAAAGGAGAGAAGAAAAAAAAAACATCAACCCATTTTACTTCAACCTTTGCTTGCCCTCTTTCCCACCACCACTACCCAGGTACTGTAGCTTCGTTCCTCTCACCGTAGTGGTGTGATATCATTTGACTATAACCTTGGCGAGGTAGAGCACCTCCAACAATAACACCGCCCTGTCACTACTGCAAAACATCACCTCTCCTAGGGAGAAACAACCAAAGGATGAGGCACTGTGAGTCCTTGCTTGCGTGTAGCTACTAGTTAGCTCCCTGTCCTGTTAATTGTATTACTGTTGGGCCGAAGCCACTCTCACTGAGGTATTTTACTTTCTTAACGTTTCGTGACATCTGTTTTCCTCCCTCTCTACCTCTCTCTGTTTCCCTCACCTTTTTTTTCTTCGTTCCTATCGGTGGTTGACATCTCCGTGCCACCTTGCCCACCCCGAGGGCAGCGAGCCGAAAATAGCACCCAATGATGAGCCAATTAATGAGACTCTACAGAAACCAGAAACAACGTGTCGTAAGAAGAACTTTAGAGAGAGAATACCCAGGGTAGTGTTCAACACAATTCCAACCAAAGTAAATACAACAAACACAAAGTATAGACTGAGATTTAGTAAAAGTGTGCAGTATAGTAACAGCCTGAAAGTGTGCAGTATGTTGATAACAAACCAAAACCTATTCCATGACAGAAAAGAGAAACAGTGTCTACAGAGTGGGGAGCATCAGTCAGCGGTAGCTCTAGCCTCACAATGAGACAGGTCAGTTAGTGCTGTAGCAAGCAGCTGTTAACAGTATGTCTCGTGCTAACAGGGTACAATGAGTGTCCAAAACATTAGGAACACCTGCTCTTTCCATGACAGACTGACCAGATAAAAGCTATGAATCTTTATTGATGTCAATAATACGCCACTTCAATCAATGTAGCTGAAGGGAAGGAGACGAGTTAAAGAAGTATTTTTATGCCTTGAGACAATTGAGACATGGTTTGTGTATGTGTGCCATTCAGAGGGTGAATGGGCAAGACAAAAGTAGTAGGTGCCATGCTCACCGGTTTGAGTGTTTCAAAGAACTGCAAAGCTGCTGGGTTTTTCACGCTCAACAGTGTCTGTATCAGTGTGTGTATCAAGAATGGTCCACCCCACCAAAGGATATCCATCCAACTTGAACTGTGGATACCATCCATCCAACTTGAACTGTGGATACCATCCATCCAACTTGAACTGTGGATACCATCCATCCAACTTGAACTGTGGAAATCATTGGAGTCAACATAGACCAGCTTCCCTCTGGAATGCTGGTCTATGTTGGAACACCTTTTAAGAGTCCATGCCCCAATGAATTGGGGCTGTTCTGAGGGAAAGGGGGTGCAACTCAATGTTAGGATGGTGTTTTGTACACGCAGTGAAGATCTTAGGTTAGATGATAAGTGAGGGGGGTAGACATGCTCTTTTTAGGGACTGAAAACAGACTGCTGCTGGTGGTATGTTTGTGTGTGTGTGTGTGTGTTTTGCCTTGCAGCTGGTGATAGAGAGAGACTGGAGTATGCTGATATGTCAGCCTCTCACTAGGACTAGGTTGACAATAATATCTAGAGACGGTTGGGTATTTACTCCCAGGCAGAAAATACTCTCCTACTGTATATCCCCTACAAGTGAACATACTGATTAAATGTCAATATGTAATTGAAAATGGGCTTGCTGTTGTTCTGTTTGTGAATCTCATGAGGTGGTACATAATAAGCTCTAAAGCCCAGGGAATTTAGAATGGAAAAATAGTTTACACACCCTCTCCCTGTCACACTCACACAAGAGTTAGACACTGACACGCACGTAGGCATGCACACACACGCACACACAAACAAACACACACACACCCCTGAGGATCTGCATGTTGTTTTGTAGGGAAAGTCTAGCTGCTTCAGAGGTCCATTAACCACGGTGTTGGATGTTTATGTGAAGTAAGCTTTGTTTCAGATTCACCCTCTCGGACCTCTTGTTGTATCCGCCCGTCTCTTTTTGTCTCTTCCTCTATGTACTTTCCACTGTCTCTTTCTGTCTCTTGTGGTTTCCTCATCATCCGTATCTCTAGGCCTCAAACTTAACAACAAATACCTGGGGACATTTGGCAACAGGTTTACACCCTCATACTCAGATACATCCATATTATCCATATGCACGCTGTAGCCAGGCACGCTGATGTAAAGAACAGGTGTACACAGGAGTACACACACAGACACACACGGATCTGTGCCTGCCCCCACCCCAAACTGATCCAGCAGACTTTATTACATAGCTGCCATGTTGCTGCCATGTTGCTGCCAATTGAAAGTGGCAGCGGAGTTCGTCACAGAATCCTAATCACGGGAGGTAATTGGCGGCTGGTTCAGCCTGGGTGTGTGGGATAGAGATAGTTGTGTGAGCATGTCTGGCTCACCCCGTGGTGAGGTCAGTCAGCATGTGTCGGGAGAGAGCAGGTCTGCTTGACCAGGCAGCTGTGGTCAAATGCTGCCTGTCTTGCGTCATAAGCGGTCAACAGATTTGATCAAATCTCAATGCTATGCAAATACTGTGAAATAGTGGATGGAGGTGGATTAATCTGTCATAATATAATGTATCCATGCCAGAAACGGTTGATATCATGAGAACAGTATCTGTGCAATCTATGTACAACGTAATTGGAGTACACAATCATGATATAACATGCTTTCGACCAAATCCACTCTGGCTCCAGAGTGGTGCAGTGGTCTTAGGCACTGCATCTCAGTGCAAGTGGTGTCACTATAATTCCTGGTTCAAATCCAGGCTGTGTCACATCCAGCTGTGATTGGGAGACCCATAGGGCAGCACACACTTACCCCAGGTTTGACTGGGGTATGCTGTCATTATAGATAATAATTTGTTTTTAACTGACTTGCCTTGTCAGTTAAATTTAAAAAGCTTGGTTGCCATTTAGAAGGTTTGCCAGAGCGCAACTCCTCCATCCTTTATTCTGTGCCAAGTTCTCTAAATATACACTCTCTCTCTCTCTCTCTCTCTCTCTCTCTCTCCGCAGAGATGAAAACATGCGATCGTGACCCTGAGGTTCATCCAAAGATAAAATGTATTCTAGATGCCAGAGGGGTATGCAGCAGGTGCAAAGTTTGAAGGGAAACATGTTAACCAGACTGCAAAGAGAAATCTATTGCCTCTCAATATTTGGTCAGTTCAATCGTCTCACATGGAAATGAAAGTAAATGGTGCCCATTGTTTCCTGCCTGGTGTGTTATTTAAAACGTGTGGTGCATTACATTCACCCCCGCCCTCCACAGTTCCTCGTTCCCCCGACTCCTCATATAGAACACGAACAGTTAATTTGCTGTGAACAGGAAATCAATGGATGAGGAAAGATGGCTTCCTTCCCTGCGAGGGAGATAGATCAGGTGGTGGTGGGACGTTTCTGGGAATCAATGGCAGAGAGAGAGAATTGCTACACGAATGGGGTTGTAGCTGGGACTCAGATCACAAGAAAATGGATTAAAATTTCAGTAGCAGAGGGAGCGAGAGTAAATGGGTGAGCTCTCATAGTGGGCACACACAGGACATTTGACATCAAGAGACTGTGTTCTCCAAAGATTTCAGGGCTATAGGCTGATGTTGCAGCCATTGCGTAGCAGCCCAAACTTGGTTTGTTCCTCAGGGATTTGGTGGAGATAGACAGAGGATGGGTAGCTTTTTGGAAAGTGAGAAAACGGAGGATGTGTGGGACTGTTTGCTTGTTTTTCAACCAATTGACTTCACTAAATTGTCTTTGTGAGTTTGTACGAGCCTAAGTGTAGAACAGAAACTCGCTTTGCAACGGTCCTCCAACAGTTAGACCTCCTCGGCACAACCAAAGCTAAACCTGAGGGTGTGTCAGAGGTGACATGACCTCTCGAAGTTGAGGTCGTAGACAGGAAGCAGTTAAAATGACATCCAGGAAGGAGATGCCACCAAGGAATTACCTTCAGAACAACGGAAGGAAAATCCTGGAAAGAACAACATCCTGACTTTTCTCTTTGAGAGTTAGAAATTTCTGTCACGTCGGTAGACTTTCTCTGCCTCTCTCTCAGATGTCAGAGCCTGCAATGAAGTCTTTTATCCTGGGTGACGCTAAGGTGCATTATCATACTGCTCTTATTCAGCAGAGCACAGGAGATAGGGAGCTGGAAGTGAAGTTGGGCAACCAGTGGGTGGAAGTGTGTCTCGTTAGGGATGGGATCCAATATGGTGGCTGGGGTGAAGGTTGGTGGTGTCAATGTACCCAAATTAGGCATAAGGTTTGTGGCTCTAGATGGGAGGAAACTGCAGGGGTGCATTCACCAGAAACCAAACATAACTAAATAGGCATGGAAACACCTTGAATTTGTCCAATAAAAACTCTCTGGAAAACGTTTTGCTACAGTGTGCATTAATGAATAGACCCCAGGTATTTGCAAAATACAAAACGCTCCAGATTACGAAGGGTTCAACCCCCATCCCATTTGCACCGCAGGTCCTCTCTGCCCCCTAAATGACACCCCTGACTAGAGGCGTAGTCATTATCTGTGTAAACCATGAGGTAACATCGTAATTAAACAATTAATATGAATAATAATGGTAACTAACATACACATTGTTGTCAGCTATTTTCAAGATCGAGCACTTTCAGTACAGAACAAAAAACTGTTAGATGATGCATTTTCCAAAATATACTTTTTGAGTGTAGAACTCCTTTAATGTGTTACTTTCATCTTTCAGAAGTGTTTCAATATCCACTTGGTGTCTTCAGACTCGGTGATCACAACCAACCAATCAGGCTTTGAAGAAAGAAAAGCATGGTGGTGGTTTTAAATTGGCCCTTGAAAAGATTGCCAAAAGATTGCCAATTGTGATGCAAAGCAACTATTTAGCACCCCACCATTCTCTATACAGTGGGTGGATGTGGGTTTCCACTTGCCATTGTGAACCCTGAATATCATTTCAGGCTTAGGTGGAGACACAAGTTTGCTGTGAATGTGTTTGGACCATCACCGCACTCTATTTTACACCTCACTAGCTTTCGATGAACTCATAAAATGACCTCACCAAGTCTTTCCCATGCAGTAAACCTGGTATTGCCAACCCTCCCCATTCTTCCCTCTGAATCGTATATAAATTCATGACTTATTTTCTCCGCCTCCATTACTTTCAAAAGGCCCGATTCCGACTTGAGTTAAGCGCACGTCAATGGAAGTTATTATTAGGCAGGGTAGCCTAGTGGCTAGAGTGGTGGACTAGCAACCAGAAGGTTGCAATTTCAAATCCCCTAGCTAACAGGGTACAAATCTGTCATTCTATCTCTGAAGTTGACCCACTGTTCCTAGGCTGTCATTGAAAATAAGAATTTGTTCTTAACTGACTTGCCTCATTAAATAAAGGTACAATCATTGCACATTTCTCTCTATGTGTTTTCTGACCTTGAACTTAAAGCATTCACGAAAAGAAGGTGTGGCAGTGTGTCTACAAAATTGTATTCTATAAAGACAGGAGAGTATAAAGATGAAATAAGTGTAAATTCTATCATAAGGATTTGACATACCACTTTTCAGGACGATATTAAGTTAAATGCACTAGAATTCTTGGTTGATTGGCACCTGCAACCCCCCCCCCCCCCTCGTTCATAGATGATGAGGATGATGAGGAATGAAAAGGACGGGGAAAAGGATGCTGCTGACAATGTTGACGGAGGAAGCGGTATAGAATGGTTAACAATAACAACACAAATATGTTGATTGAATGTATAGAATTGTAATTACCTGCTCTATTTATTTTATAATTTACTTGGGATAATGTCCTTGGGCGAGGAAGCTAAAGAATTAGTCACACGTTTCTTTCAAGTGCAACAGGCTTCTAGGTGGGTTGCTGCGAGGCGTTTTGATCATATTTATTTCCACTATCGACTGAGTGAATAGGGTTGCTTTAACAGTGAAGGTCATATGAATAAGGTACAATTTACAGTATCTATACAGTCTTCAATACCATAAAAAACAGCTTTGCTTGCTTGGGAAGGTAAAGTAAGGTCATACTCACGCACATCATCAACCAGGCAGGCACAAGAGTCCTATAGCATTTGGTGTTTGCCAAAGAAGTCCCTCAATGCGACCGCATTGCGTTCCTGTTGCTTTTTAAGGTTTACTCAAGCACGCTTCTCAACATCAATATCCATGTTCAAGTGAGCTTTGATGTTTAAGCAAGCTTCTAGACGAGTAACAACAACCACCAAAAGACCAAGCTATCCAGTGCAGGTGTGAGAGGGGGTTTCTGAACCACCGTCACAGCAGAACAAATAGTGCATTGTCTCGAAACAACGTCTTTGTCAAACCTGTCTATTCCTGGCTTCTCTGTTCTTTTATTTCGCATTGTAACATGTCAAACAGATGTTTCGGGAAGATATACAACCTGGCGCCATGCTCCAGCGACACTCAGAGAATGACAATCCTCTGCTGTAAAGGTGTGCCTTCGTGGGAATATTTAATTAAGGTTGTAACAAATGTCATGTTGTGGAGGATTAGATGTTTTTTTTGGGGGGGAAAATGGCCCGCGGGATATCTCTGAGAAGGAAATCCTTGGAATAACAATAGCTATGAGAAATGTTTTTTTTTTGTGTCTCTCTGGGTCTCAGTAGCTGTCAATAATCTCTCTTAATTTGATAAATTAAACTGTCTAATGGGACACACGTAAAGAGATATTGAAGAAACTACGATTTATAAGATTTATTGTAATAAGAAGGCGTCTTCTCTCCATTATTATCTACAATTGACGATTGCCCCCAACAATCTTTCTCCAACTGAATAAAGTGAGCTTTCTGACAGTTATTGTATGCTATCAACAAAACCAAGCTACAGCCTCATGCAGTTTTTATCTCCTCTGGCATACAACTAATATCATGTCTCCTGACAACTAAATGTCAATATTGATTCAATCCCACGTCTGGAGAATTCCACTGCTTTAGAGGTGACACTAGCTCCACAATGAAGACTATTTGTGGTCGCACGTTACCATTCATTGGTTCATAAATGCTATTATGACAATCGTCAATCCTTATGAGCTTTAATCTCCCCAAAGAAACACACACAGTGACCGTAAACCAGACATTAAACTGGACTCCTTTCCTACGATACCAATTCAAACACAGTCGGCGTTCGTCACATAGGCACACGGCGGCGGCCATTTTGTATTTGTTGCAGTGGTGCTCGAGTGAATTTTTTATTCCAGCCAGCGTGGCTATGCGTAATTACAGCACCTTTGTTACCCAGCGCCATCCTCTGACAGGGTTCTAATGGATTCCGCGCTCCACAAACACCTGTCAGCGCCCGCGTGAGGGGAGCGTCTGTGTTTCCTTTTACATTTCAGTCATTATTTCATTACTCATTCTGTGCTTACATTCTGTCTCGCCTCGGGTCATTCGGGCCCCCTCTCTTTCTTTGGGTGAGCGGGGGAACGAGCGAGTGTGACATGAAAAATTAATGAACACTCCTTGGCTGTTATTAAAACTGAGACAGCGAGTTATGCAGAGAGAGGGAGGGAGAGAGGGAGGAGGGAGAGTGAATGAAAGAGTAAGAGTTTTCGTGTGTGAGATAAACCTTTTGAAGCGTTTGCTTATATTTGAGTTGATCTTGCCACAGAGTCTGAAGAGCATAGCTACAAGCTGAATAGGTTGTCAATTAAATAAACACAGCAGAACCAAAGAACCTGACATTTCACAACCATTATCTGTGGAAGGAGGATTGATAAGCAAATTGTGCTCCATTCAACAGGACCAACCTACTGTCACTATCAAGTCCGTTTGCCAGGCATTTCATGTGTAATGATCATGAAGTAACCAAGATGATGGCTATCAGCTAGCCCATCAACTGAAATTGAACTTGTGGAACTTAAAGAGTAAAGATGGTCAATTTCTTTGGCAGTCTAGTTGTGGTTGTCGGTTTGCTGTTTACTGTTTTTCACAGATATCAACAAGAAAGTGAATTCATCAACGACAACAAGTGTGTGATACTAACCATTGAATCAGCAATTTGTTGAAAGCCCCAAAGACGTAATGACATATAATAGCTACACTAGTAGCAAGCAAGCTGTGAATAACCAACCAATGCCAAACTTAACGATAGGCCATTCGCTTGTAATGGCAACAACATGGGTTATATTTCTATCAAGACTTTTGAAATTCTACCCTGTTTCTATGGTGATACGAGTGGGCTCTCAAATGAAGAGGCTATTTCAGCTCAGTTAAGACCTGCTCTTTACAAATGGAGTGTCACTCATACTTAACATTTAGATCCTGCCTGTGATCCATTCGCTACTTGTGGCTGGTATTATCGCAAAAATAACATTTACATCTACAGAATACAGAGGTACATGTGCTGGTAATTCATTCTTGGGGAGTATTATTAGGCATGAACGAGAATGACGGATCACTCTATGGGCCTTTCTATATGTCCCCTGTTGGCGCTTGGACCATGTCAATCCCAGGACAGAGCGGGGGGGTGGGGGGCACACAGACAGCAACTCAAAGGGGAGGAATTTAACATTCATATATATTCACCATCGTTTATTATAGGACCTTAGGAAACCTATTCCATGTTTACTTTGGTTGATGTATATCACAACAGCGTGACTGCTTGGACAGTAATTAGGATTTTGCACCACATTTCTCAGAACTAGCAAGATGTAAGCATTGTGAACTGAAACATCCCGTTTGAAAACAGACTAAATGAATTACACGAAAATAGTCTCGATAAGGGTCCTTTGTTCAGTCCAATGCCAATGCCCCGACCTAGTCACACAAACTACACTCACACTGTAAATATGCTCTGTACACCATCCTCTTGACCCACTACCATGCATTACATCAGAACTAGGGGTGAGACTGTACTACCACAGTACTGTCTCCCGAGAAGAACATCCTCATATTCAGCTTTGGACAAAAGAAAGAGAAGAAGGTCACAGTAGAAAGTAAATGTTTACTGCTGCTGTCTCAGCCTCCTCCCCTCATCCCCTCCTCACCCCTCCCTCCCCCACTTTGTTCTGCACTCTTTCTCACCTTGAAGGCATAATCGGCTCCTCTAATCCATTCCCCTACATTTAAGTGCTGCTTCTTCCTCCATCCAGGCCATAGTGCTAGCGCTGGCTGTCGAACACACCGTCTTCCCAGTCTTTCAGAAAGCCTTCCCGGTCGCACAGAGGAGATTGAGCGGCGATCCTCATAGCTTGTCTGACTATGCGTGCTCTATTTGAACGACTTCTTAAAATAGGTGGAGAGTGCTTTTTTTATCTGTTTCGTCATGGATGTCACCATACAATACTGGGCTATTCTCGTGCAACCTTTCCCTATAGGAAATAAGCTATTTCTAGTCACCAATCAGATGGAATAACATTGTACTGTATCTTTCTCGACATTAAATGTATGTTACATGTTTGTTCAATGTATGAATTCACACGAATAAAGGCAATTGTTATAAATCAAGTTCCTTATACAACAGGTTAAGTAACCAGAGAAAGGAGGCAGCGTTGGAGTTATTTATAATAGTTGCAGTATAAAAAATAAAAACACTTTGTTAAGTACAGTGGGTGGAAGTGTTTGCACGCACTCATCTTGGAATATGAACAAGGAAGGCAATTGCAAAGCCAAGAAAACATCCTACATTCCACGTAACGTTTTTTTTTGGCGAGACTAACACAGAGACAGATATTGTTCACTGGAGCCTATCTTCGTGGAGCTATCAAAATAACCATTAGGTCAAGAGGACCGAACCGAACAGCGCAGACCGAACAGTGAAAATCCCCAATTTTCAAGATCACCAATGAAACATCCATTCCATCGGGACTGACTCAGCTAGCTCAAAACACGTGGGGCTTTGAGCATTCTGCATCTCGTCTCTCACAGACACAGGTGAATCATCCAAGATGGCCGCTCTGTATGTGTCCGGGGCAACTATCTTTGAACAGACCTGATTATTTCAGTTGGAACACCAAAGCAAGACACCCGCTTGCCATTTCACACAGTCTCTTTTCAACGTTCAAACTTTCCTTCATTGGAACTTCAAAATTGGAGTTTTAAAGCCTCTGTGTGAGTCCTGCCGCCCACACTTGAGTAGCGGAGCCACGGGGTCCTTCTCGTTCGCCGATGCTGGTGTATGCCAGAGACCGGTGGGCGTTCATGCCTTTACCTCTGTCTGAACGGCCTCTACATCTAATCACTGTTTTATAATTGGCGGTTAGAGTGATCATCAAAGAGATAAAGTCAAACAACCTAAATGACTACTCTCCCAGCAACAATAGAGGGTCCGGCTGTCTTTTTCATTCAGGCTGAAGGGTAGACATAATTTGCTGAAAATAAAGTAAGGGGTGCTTTTTTGATGTTATATTGCAGAATGGAGCTGAAATGCATGGTGAGACAGAATCCGCATCACAGCCACCCTCCCTGAATCTTCCTCTTTTCTCTCCCCTCATTAATTCTACAACATGTCGAGCTTGTCGTAACCTTTGAGAGTCGCTGAGTTGTCGGGAACAATCAGCGTGGCTGCTAACTCTTTATACAGCTCAGACTAATCTTACCTTAATCTACCTGTTTCCCTGGCCTAAAATCAGAGCAAGGCTAGCTCCCACAGGGAGAAATCGCTGACTCACTCTCTGGACCTTTTAGTAAGATACTGCAGGACTTACTAGGCATCAGACCAGGCCTGGAATAATCAAATAGGATAGATTAATTTATGATCTAGAATTAAAGGTAAACTGTTAGCTGTGGGTCATCTTTATCCCATATGACTCCAAAACCCCTAAACTCTGCCGAAAACGTAATTGAAATCTTCAAACGTCTGCGCTATTTCTCACTGCACAGCTTCGCATTTCAACCATTTTGTAACAATGTTTCAGTTGGAGAAATGCTACTGAGTTGTCTGAAATGGGTTAACTTGCCTTTCATTGCAGGAACACTTTATAGTCCATTTGAGGCCTATTCTCCAAGGCCCAGTGAAGCCAAGCCAGTGATGTGATGTGATGACGCACTCCCTGTGCTGTCACATTCTTTGTTTTGTGCATACTTACAGTGCATTCGGAAAGCATTCAGATCTCTAGACTTTTTCCACAAATGTATAAATTGTTGTTTTTTTCCTCATCAATTGACACACCTTTTTGAAAATGTAAAAAAGAAAACTAAAATATCACCGTTGTCAGCCATCACAGCCTCGAGTTGTCTTGGGTATGACACTAAAAGCTTGGCACACCTGTATTTGGGGAGTTTCTCTCTTTCTTCTCTGCAGATCCTCTCAAGCTCTCTCAGGTTGGATGGGGAGCTGCGCTGCACAGCTATTTTCAGGTCTCTCCAGAGATGTTCGATCGGGTTCAAGTCTGGACTCTGGCTGGGCCAATCAAGGACATTCAGAGACTTGTCCCGAAGCCACTCCTGCCTTGTCTTGGCTGTGTGCTTAGGGTCATTGTCCTGTTGGAAGTTGAATCTTCCTGAGCGGTCTAGAGTAGGTACTTTGCTTCGTTCATCTTTCCCTCGCTTAGCATTCAGGCCAAAGAGTTCAATCTTGGTTTCATCAGACCAACAAATCTTGTTTCTCATGGTCTGAGAGTCCTTTAGTGTCTCCAGTGTCTCCTGACCCCTCCTGTCTCAGCCTCCAGTATTTATGCTGCAGTAGTTTATGTGTCGGGGGGCTGGGGTCAGTTTGTTATATCTGGAGTACTTCTCCTGTCCTATTCGGTGTCCTGTGTGAATCTAAGTGTGCGTTCTCTAATTCTCTCCTTCTCTCTTTCTTTCTCTCTCTCGGAGGACCTGAGCCCTAGGACCATGCCCCAGGACTACCTGACATGATGACTCCTTGCTGTCCCCAGTCCACCTGGCCATGCTGCTGTTCCAGTTTCAACTGACCTGAGCCCTAGGACCATGCCCCAGGACTACCTGACATGATGACTCCTTGCTGTCCCCAGTCCACCTGGCCATGCTGCTGCTCCAGTTTTAACTTCCACCTGACTGTGCTGCTGCTCCAGTTTCAACTGTTCTGCCTTATTATTATTCGACCATGCTGGTCATTTATGAACATTTGAACATCTTGGCCATGTTCTGTTATAATCTCCACCCGGCACAGCCAGAAGAGGACTGGCCACCCCACATAGCCTGGTTCCTCTCTAGGTTTCTTCCTAGGTATTGGCCTTTCTAGGGAGTTTTTCCTAGCCACCGTGCTTCTACACCTGCATTGCTTGCTGTTTGGGGTTTTAGGCTGGGTTTCTGTACAGCACTTTGAGATATCAGCTGATGTACGAAGGGCTATATAAATACATTTGATTTGATTTGATTTGATTTGATATAGTTGCCTTTTGGCAAACTCCATAAAGGCCTGATTGGTGGAGTGCTGCAGAGATGGTTGTCTTTCTGGGAGGTTCATTCATCTCCACAGAGGAACTCTGGAGCTACGTCAGAGTGACCATCGGATTCTTGGTCACCTCCCAGACCAAGGCCCTTCTCCCCTGATTGCTCAGGTTTGCCGGGCGGCCAGCTCTAGGAAGTCTTGGTGGTTCCAAACTTCTTCCATTTAAGAATGATGGAGGCCACTGTGTTCTTGGGGACCTTCAATACTGCACACATTTTTTGATACCCTTCCCTAGATCTGTGACTCGACACAATCCTGTCTCGAAGATCTATGGACAATTCCTTCAACCTCATGGCTTGGTGTTTGCTCTGACATGCACATATATAGATAGGTGTGTGCCTTTCCAAGTCATGTCCAATCAATTGAATTTAACATAGGTGGACTCCAATAAAGTTGTATAAACATCTCAAGGATGATCAATGGAAGCAGGATGCACCTGAGCTTAATTCCGAGTCTCATAGCAAAGGTTCTGAATACTTACATTGGCAAGAAAAAGTATGTGAACCCTTTGGAATTACCTGGTTTTCTGCATAAATTGGTCATCAAATTTGATCTGATCTTCATCTAAGTCACAACAATAGACAAACATAGTGTGCTTAAATTAATAACACACAAATTATTGTATTTTTCTTGTCTCTATTGAATACATAAATAAAACATTCACAGTGTAGTTAGGAAAAAGTATGTGAACCCCTAGGCTCATGACTTCTCCAAAAGCTAATTGGAGTCAGGAGTCAGCTAACCTGGAGTCCAATCAATGAGACGAGATTGGAGATGTTGGTTAGAGCTTGCCCTAAAAAACACTTACAAAATTTGAGTTTGCTATTCACAAGAAGCATTGCCTGATGTGAACCATGCCTCGAACAAAAGAGATCTCAGATGACCCAAGATTAAGAATTGTTGACTTGCATAAAGCTGGAAAGGGTTACAAAAGTATCTCTAAAAGCCTTGATGTTCATCAGTCCACGGTAAGACAAATTGATTATAAATGGAGAATGTTCAGCACTGTTGCTACTCTCCCTAGAAGTGGCCGTCCTGCAAAGATGACTGCAAGAGCACAGTGCAGAATGCTCAATGAGATAAAGACTTACAGACATCTCTGTTGACGAGTCTACGATAGGTAAAACACTAAACAAGAATGGTGTTCATGGGAGGACACAACAGAAGAAGCCACTGCTGTCAAACAAAACATTGCTGCACGTCTGAAGTTTGCAAAAGTGCACCTGGATGTTCCACAGCGCTACTGGCGAAATATTTGGTTGAGTTGTTTGGAAGGAACACAACACTATAAGCGGAGAAAAAAAGGCACAGCACACCAACATCAAAACCTCATCCCAACTGTAAAGTATGGTGGAGGGAGCATCATGGTTTGGGGCTGCTTTGCTGCCTCAGGGCCTGGACAGCTTGCTATTATCGACAGAAAAATGAATTCCCAAGTTTATCAAGACATTGTGCAGTAGCGTGCAGGAGAATGTTAGGCTGTACTCCAATTGAAGCTCAACAGAAGTAGGGTTATGCAACAGGACAATGACCCAAAACACAGAAGTAAATCAACAGAATGGCTTCAACAGAAGAAAATACGCATAACCTCAACCCGATTTGAGATGCTGTGGCATGACCTCAAGAGAGCATGTCACACCAGACATCCCAGGAATATTGCTGAACTGAAACAGTTTTGTAAATAGGAATGGTCCAAAATTCCTCCTGACCGTTGTGCAGGCCCGATCCGCTCTACAGAAAACGTTTGGTTGAGGTTATTGCTGACATAGGAGGGTCAACCAATTATTAAATCCAAGGGTTTACATACTTTCCCCACCCTGCACTGTGAATGTTTATACGGTGTGTTCAATTAAAACATTAAAATGTATAATTGTTTGTGTGTTTTTAGTTTAAGCAGACTGTTTGTCAATTTGTTTGTCAAATTTTATGACCAATTTATGCAGAAATCCAGGTATTTCCAAAGGGTTCACATACATTTTCTTGCCACTGTATGTAAATAAGGTATATCTGAGAAAAAACGAACCTGTTTTCACTTTTTCATAATGGGGTATTGTGTGTAGATTGATGATAAAAAAAATGTTTAATACATTTTTGAATAAGGCTGTACCGTAACAAAATGTGGAAAAAGTCAATGTGTCTGAATACTTTCCGAATGCACTGTATATCTGTCATCATCCAGCACGCTCTACAAGGACAAAAAAAACTCATCTGATCTGGAGACATTCATCTCTCAAGGTGAAACGCTGTCTTCAAACCTCTGTGTCAGTGGTGGATCATCGCTAGGGCAATTCAAATGTCCACCTCTTCCAGTTCCATCATTACTTGAACATTGGTCCTCTTCTCCCTCCCCCTCCCTCCCCCTGCACCTTATCTATCACCGCACGTCAGCCATTTTCAATGTAGCCTGTTTGGCCATATCCCGTCTGCTGATTTAAGGCGGACCTCGGGCCCTCCCTAGCCGTGTCTCCTCTTGCCTCCTGACAGTTCCACTATCAACCCACCGGGACCTTCCCTTTTTACATGATGGATCACGGCATCCTCACAGCATCTGCATGCACAGCCCCAGCATGCAATGCAAACATGCATCCATCACACGTGAGGTGATGATAGTCGGGCTGAGAAGAAACCCATTCTGGAAAATGTACAGTACAAGGTTGAGGTGGGAAGGGGAGGGGGAGGGAGGAATGTACAGTGTGCGTTTGGTGTGAATTGGCTAAATTGGCTGTGATGTCATGTACTTCTCCTGGTTCCATATTTGACATTTAGAGCAGGGGGTGTGATTAAGGGTTTAAATAATTGCCCTCCAAGTTTTTGCCATTCGATCGCGGAGCCGTGCTGTTTGTTGAAGCGTGTAAAGATCCTGCAACACCCGAAGTCGGTTGCATTAAGTTAATAATTCATCTTCGCTTTAATCAAGATTTCTCAACATTTCGGGAATGTAGCTACGTGACGCAGTCAACAAAGAAATGCCCAGGTCGGCAGAAGTAGGAAATCACTTCAAAGGGGCCAGACTGCTGCTGAAGAAGTTCATGCACCACTAGACTCAATTATAACCCACTCGTCCAATGCCTACCCATTGAGAAAAGGAACAAAATGGTGTTTACGTTGCTTCTGTCAAGCAAACAGTGTTTAAAGGACGATACTTATTTATTCATTGTTCTGTCGCCAACTCCCGTGTGCACCATGGTAATTTAAAAAGTGTCTGCGAGTTACTACTCGCCTTTGATTGATTTGATAGAATTCAAAGTGCAAAGTTAATGCACAAGCTGAAGTTACTCATCCTTGGCCAAAGGATTTGCCAGTGACTATGAGAGTTGAAAGAGTGATTGGGATGTTTCACTGTCATCCTGTGTACACTGTTCTCAAGAAATACCCTCTTGCACACTGAACATATTTAATCTACTGTTGGAGGAAGGCCTTTTAGCCATTACGGCGCTTGCAAATATGTTCCTTAATATGAATAGAGACAAGCTCTTTGGCTATATCACCTTGAAAAGACCAGGGGATTACAGTAGGTGTGCAAATGACAGGTGCCACTGATATTCTGGTATCCGTCTGTATCATACTGATATTAGGAGCACTTTGTGGATGATACGTACTGCGCTTGGTTTATTTGGTCTGCGACCTTGTAAACAGGCAGCATTCAGGCAGACATCGAAAACACAATTATCCCTCAGCATAGCAAACCTGTGCGGGAAATGTTACCATTGAGCCATTCGTTTTATGACATTAAGTAAAAGAGGATCTGAGCAGTGAGAACTTAAAAGGTGACTGGTTTCTTGCAACAGGCTAAAAGATGAAAGGAGGGAAGGTTAATAGAGGTAGGAGTGGAGGAGAGAGACGGAGAGATCGGTGGATGATGAAAAGGGATGGGAGCTGGATGGGTGAGAGATGGGGGCAAGACTGAAGTCAGAACACGAGACTGACTGGGGACGTAGGAGGGGGTTAATGGTCAGCGACTTAAAAACAGTAAACAGCACAACATAGCTAGGCTTACACTCTGTATCTTTGAGCTAGCATTGCCGATAGTTGTTGTATTGTTTTGTTGTCTCTGTATCCCAAGCATTAATCCTGTATTAGCAGGTCCACTAATTATCCCACATGTCCTCTTTTAATCCTGGTAATTGTAATGACCCGTCTCTTCAGAATCTCTTATCTTTACTCCGTTCTCTGTCGGAGACACTCAACCTGCCAACATAACGATTGTGTTACTGCAGGGCCATTTAAGAGTAATAATCGTCATAACAATTAGAAAGCCTCTCAGACAGTCTAGCCATGACAATATTTTACAGCGCCAATTATTTTCTCTCTCCATGACTCAAGTGTCATGCTGTAATTCCTTTTGGGGTGTTGTCAACGGAATAATAATAACAAAAAAATGAACAGCCCCAAAAAAATAAAAATAAAAGGGGCCGAAAAAAAATGAAACACCACAGGGTGGTTTAGCATTCGACATGGCAGATGATTAAAATGTTGAGGATTACAAACATGGAAATTGAGCTTAAACACAAGCACTGAAAGCACTATGGAGAGCTTCCTAACAGTACTCACGCTGGCGAGGGTGACTGACATGGAAATAACTGTTGAGAGGGTCATTTCAAGTTTGAGAACTGAGGTCATTGATCACTGACGCCAGAGACCCAGAGTAGCCAAGGTCCTTTTCATCACTGGTAATGATGCATCAGTAGGGCCATTTTTGAAGTCGACCATTTTGAGTGCAAAATACATTCTTCTTCCATTGATGTGCCCTTAAGATCATTCACAAAGAATGCACAGAACCTTCAAAAACAGCCATACTACAGTTACTATTTTAAACACAAACTACACATCCCTCCTCCTACTCTTTTTTTCCACCATTCTTCTTGCTCCAACTGATTAATCTGCTGAAAACCCCTACATTTTAATTGCTGTCAGGTGTGAAAAAGCAGCACAATTAAATGCCAAATCAAGGAATAAAAAGCTGCTGTCATAAATGCAAGTTGTTAATTTAGCATACATTTGAGCACTTTTCACATTCCCCAATTTACTTAGCAGTTATATGGTGTAGGCAGAACTGTTTAAGACAAATATGGCACACTTCTCCTGTCTGCACAAATCATCATAATTGTGTTACTTTTTAATAGAACCAGTCGATTCCGTGTCATTTTTTATAGGGATCATCAAATAACTCACCAATAGAGCATGAAGTACATTAAATAGGAGTGTATGAATAGGAAGGGTTGACCAGAGTAAGGCAGAGAGAAGCAGATCAATTGAGGTGGATTATTAGCTTTCTCGAGAAACATTGTCAGAGGCAATGAGGATTTGAAGTACTCCACAAACTGGCTGATTGCATTATAGACATCCTGCACAGCTGGCAGCTGCTTCCTGACAATATGATGATTAAAAAACAAACACTTGGTTCTTCTCAAACCAGTCAATTAAGGGGAGAATCATTGAATGATACTGATTCAGCACAGATGCCTCAGCCAGCTCACCTGCACATAAACTGGTGTTCTGGAAAAATACATTTATGACAAACATGGTCTGATGGCAATTAATGCTAAGTCACTGATGGAAGCAGTGTTTTCCCTACCGTAGTTCGCAAACCAGGCCAAAGACCCCTCAGAGACACCAATACTCCTTAGCCGGCCCACAAGAATGGAATGGTCTACTGTATCAAATGCTTTGGCCAAGTCAATAAAAATAGCAGCACAACATTGTTTAGAATCAAGGGCAATGGTGACATCATTGAGTGCACTTCTTTCTCATTTGCCTGAACGAGAGCCAGTCAGCCTGAGTATGCGTGTGCCGAGCCTTTTGCCAAATGCAATTCTTGAGGTGGAGTAACTCTGCAAGATCACGGTCGAACCAGGGGCTGAGCCTGTTTTTAATTCTCATTTTCTTTTCGGGGGCGTGTTTGCTAAAAATACCAGTGAAAATATTTTTAAAAGGTCTTTGATAGAGGGGATCAAAGCTCTAATCGCTACCGAAGGTGCTTCAACAAAGTACTGAGTAAAGGGTCTGAATACTTAAGTAAATATGATATATACATTTTTATTGTCTAAAAAACGTTTTTTTCTCTGTCATTATCGGGTATTGTGTGTAGACTGATGGGGAAGAAAAGCAATTTCATACATTTTAGAATAATGCCGTAACGTAACAAAATGTGGAAAAAGTCAAGTGGTCTGAATACTTTCTGAATGCACCGTACGTGGTCAAATAAATCCTGGTAAATCGCTAACAGTCACAGCGTTGGGTGACATGGATTATGTGCAATTGCAGTAATTACAGTACGTTACAGTAGAAAATGATGGATTTTGTCTTCTGTAACCTTGTTCTTTAGCTAATGTATACCATGGATAAAATAACAAAAACATTTTTTTCAAAATAGGATTTTAAAAAATGACATTACTAATTCCTATGTGTGAGAAGGGCAGATCAAAACTCTCTAATGCACGCGCACACACACACACACGTGCAGACACACACACACGTGCAGACACACTCTCTCTGCTGTTAGACCTTGACTAACATGGCTCCCATTGAGAAGGATGATAAAGAAGTCTAATTGGGCTCCAGAGCCAGCTCCCACGTTTTCATGGTCAATCAAGCGATCTTGATCCTGCAGAGACAGCAGAGAGGGGTCGTGCAGCAGCACCGGTGGATGGAGAGAGGAGAACCCACATCAAGCCAAGTGAAAATCTGAGAGAGAGAGAGAGAGAGAGAGAGAGCAGCAACACAGCCACAGAGTGGGAATTAGTGTAGCAAATCAAATGTTTGTTAATAGTGAGTGGTTAATAGCAAAACACCGTTGATAACTATACTGAACAAAAATATCAATGCAGCATGTAAAGCATGTAAAGCCTCCTCCAAGGTCGTTTTAGAGGATTTAGCAGTACGTCTAACCCGGCCTCACAACCGCAAACTACATGTAACCACACCAGCCCAGGACCTCCACATCCGGCTTCTTCCCCTGCGGGATCGTCTGAGACCAGCCACTCTGACAGCTGAGGAAACTGTGGGTTTGCACAACAGAAGAATTTCTGCACAAACTATCAGAAACATCTCAGTGAAGCTCATCTGTGTGCTCCCCATCCTCACCAGGGTCTTGACCTGACTGCAGTTTGGCGTCATAACCGAATTCATTGGGAAAATGCTCACCTTCGATGGCCACTGTTATGCTGGAGAAGTGTGCTCTTCACAGATGAATCCCGGTTTCAACTTTACTAAATAGATGGCAGACGGTATGCCGTCGTGTGGGTGAGCGGTTTGCTGATGTTGTGCCCCATGGGTGGTGGGATTACGGTATGGGCAGGCATAAGCTAGGGACAATGAACAATGAACACAATTGCATTTTATCAATGGCAATTTGAATACAAAGAGATACCGTGATGAGATCCTGAGGCCTATTGTCGTACCATTCATCCATCGCCTCATATCACCTCATATTTCAGCATGTCGCAAGGATCTCTACACAGTTCACAGTAAACTGAAAATATCCCAGTTCTTACATGGCCTGCATACTCACCAGACATGTCACCCATTGAGCATGTTTGGGATGCTCTTGATGTGTACGACAGCGTGTTTCAGTTCCTGCCAATATCCAGCAATTTCGCACAGACATTAAAGAGGAGTGAGATAACATTCCACAGGCCACAATCAACAGCCTGATCAACTCTATGTGAAGGTGATGTGTTGCACTGCATGAAGCAAATGGTTGTCACAACATATACTGACTGGTATTCTCATCCACTCCCTTACTTTAAAAAAAGTAATCTGTGGCCAACAGATGCATATCTGTATTCCCAGTCATGTGAAATACAGAGATTAAGGCCTAAAGAATTTATTTCAATTGACCGATTTCCTCATATGAACTGTAACTCAGTAAAATCTTTGAAATTGTTGTATGTCACGTTTTCAGTGCATTCAGAAAGTATTCAGACCCCTGACCTTGACGTTTTTACAGCTATTTTCAGGTCTCTCCAGAGATGTTCATTCGGGTTCAAGTCCGGGTTCTGGCAGTGCCACTCAAGGACATTCAGAGACTTGTCCCGAAGCCACTCCTGCGTTGTCTTGGCTGTGTGTAACGGTCATTATCCTGTTGGAAGGTGAACCTTCACCCCAGTCTGTGGTCCTGAGCACTCTGGAGCAGGTTTTCAATGATCCCTCTGTACTGCTCCGTTCATCTTTCCCTCAATCCTGATTAGTCTCCCAGTCCCTGCTGCTGAAAATCACAGACCCAGAGCATGATTCTGCCACCACCATGCTTCACCGTAGGGATGGTGCCAGGTTTCCTCCAGACGTGACACTTGGCTTTCAAGCCAGAGAGTACAGTCTTGGTTTCATCAGACCAGATAATCTTGTTTCTTATGGTCTGAGAGTCTTTAGGTGCCTTTTGGAAAGGCCCAGCGGGCTATCATGTGCCTTTTACTGAAGAGTAGCTTTTGTCTTTTGCCTGATTGTTAGAGTGCTGTAGAGATGGTTGTCCTTCTGGAAGGTTCTCCCATATCCATAGAGGAACTCTGGAGCAGTGGAGGTCAGTGCCGTTTAAGACAAGGTAGGCCAAATCTTTTTTAATGAGCGTGGCCTGATTTCTATTACAACATATTGGATGACCGTCATTCATATTCCATTCACCCAGTTCAATGTAACATTGATACGTTTATGCTACTACATGATACTAACATGTTCCCTATACCCATCATGAGGTTGCTACAACTGAGCCTATGAATGAAAGTTTACAACGTAGGTGCAAACAGGTTGAGAGACAAATTTGAGGTGACAAACAGTGACACACTTGCAACCAAGAGTTTCTATTGGACAAATTCAGGTATGTTATCTCCGTTTTGTTGCGTTTGCTTCCGTTTAAGAAATGTTTTCAACAGAATCAGTGGAATGAATACACCCTTGATCACTAGTAAACATAGTTCACTTTTGTAGCAGCCACTTTGTATTCCTTCCCTGCATGCGCTCTCCTCCTCTGCACCTCTTCCCTTCGCTTGTGGACTTCAATGCACAACACATCAGCTGTATGTGACCAGGCGAAAAAACCTATCCAAGCCAAACCGCTAAACACAGCCTACATAGTTGTATTTGCTAAAGTAACATCATAGTCAGCATAACAAAGAGAACTAACGTGTCAGTAAACCCGCTACAATCATGCAATAATGTTACAGTGTTCAGTCATTAAGCCGTTACACCGGTGTGTCCCAGAAGAAGTAGAACCAAAAGAGTTCCAGTGTTGAGTGGGATAGTCATAGCCAGCTAGCTAACGTAGCATCCCTCTGTTTAATCAGGGTGATTCCATAGGCTGAACTAGCTAGCTGCATTTGCTAGCTAAACAAGTGAAACTGAAGGTGAAAAAATATATCATCTCTCTCTATATATATTTCTTTCTTGCTTCTCCTTCATTTTGGAAGAAAAACATTTCTTTAAAACTGTTCAACTATTGTCTTTCTCTCTCTTTGAGTCAACTACATTTTATGCACTGCAGTGCTATGCTTTCAGTTCTAGATTCATTCTCTGATCCTTTGATTGGATGGACAACATGTCAGTTCATGCTGCAACAGCTCTGATAGTTTGGAGGACATCCTCCGGAAGTTGTCATAATTACTGTGTAATGCCTCCTAGATTTTGTACTGAAGTCATTGTACCCAGAGGAGGACGGAAGCTAGCTATCCTCCGGCTACACCATGATGCTACATAACAGAGTGCTGTGGAGGCTACTGTAAACCTTCTTTGCAAAATAGTTTTCTAGTCAATTATGTGGTGATTATATTTAGTTTAGTTTTATCGAAAAAGTTTGGGGTCACTTAGAATGTCCTTGTTTTTGAAAGAAAACCATTTTTTTTGTCCATTAAAATAACATCAAATTGATCAGAAATACAGTGTAGACATTGTTAATGTTGTAATTGACATTATATGGAAATGGCAGATTATTTTCTGGAATATCTAAATAGGCATACAGATGCCAATTATCAACAACCATCACTCCTGTGTTCCAATAGTGGTAGCTAATCCAAGTTTATAATTTTAAAAGGCTAATTGATCATTAGAAAACCATTTTGCAATGATGTAAGCACAGCTGAAAACTGTTGTTCTGATTAAAGAAGCAATAAAACGGGCCTTCTTTAGACTAGTTGAGTATCTGGAGCATCAGCATTTGTGGGTTCGATTACAGGCTCAAAATGGCCAGAAACAAATAACTTTATTCTGAAACTCGTCAGTCTGTTCTTGTTCTCAGAAATTAAGGCTATTCCATTCGAGAAATTGCCAAGAAACAGAAGATCTTGTTCAACACAGTGTACTACTCCCTTCACAGACCAGTGCAAACGGTCTCTAAGCAGAGGTCTCTCTGCAGTCCAACTCATCCCAAACCATCTCAATTGGGTTGAGGTCGGCTGATAGTGGAGGAGAGGTAATTTGATGCAGCACTCCATCAGCGCATGTCAGAAGAAAAACCAAACCATGAGGTCGAAGGAATTGTCTGTTGAGTTCCGAGACAGGATTGTGTTGAGGCACAGATCTGGGGAAGGATACCCCAACATTTCTGCAGCATCTTAAATGGAAGAAGTTTGGAACCACCAAGACTCTTCCTAGAGCTGGCCACCTAGCCAAACTGAGAAATTAGTGGAGAAGAGCCTTGGTCAGGGAGGTGACAAAGAACCCAATGGTCACTCTGACAGAGCTCCAGAGTTCCTCTATGGATACGGGAGAACCTTCCAAAAAGAAAACAATCTCTGCAGCACTCCACCTTTATTTTAGAGTGGCCAGACGGAAGCCATTCCTCAGTAAAAAGCTCATGACAGCTCGCTTGGAGTTTGCCAGAAGGCACCTAAAGGAATTTCACACCATGAGAAACAAGATTCTCTGGTCTCTGGTCAAGATTGAACTCTTTGGCCTGAATGCCAAGCGTCATGTCTGGAGGAAACCTGACACCATCCCAACGGGGAAGCATGGTGGTG
This sequence comes from Oncorhynchus kisutch, assembly GCF_002021735.2. NCBI lineage: Eukaryota > Metazoa > Chordata > Actinopteri > Salmoniformes > Salmonidae > Oncorhynchus > Oncorhynchus kisutch. The sequence continues at coordinate 46,332,257 of NC_034186.2, read as the reverse complement.
GCAGCATCATGCTGTGGGGATGTTTTTCAGTGGCAGGGACTGGGAGACTAGTCAGGATTGAGGGAAAGATAAACGGAGCAAAGTACAGAGAGAGATCCTTGATGAAAACCTGCTCCAGAGTGCTCAGGACCTCAGACTGGGGCGAAGGTTCACCTTCCAACAGGACAATGAGTCTAAGCACAAAGCCAAGAGAAATGGCTTTGGGACAGGTCTCTGAATGTCCTTGAGTGGTCCAGCCAGAGCCCAAACATCTCTGTGCAGTGACGCTCCCCATCCAACCTGACAGAACTTGAGAGGATCTGCAGAGAAGAATGGGAGAAACTCTTGAAATGGTAAGCTAAATTGGCATTCCACAAGTTTGCGGACTCCTCGTGTAGCTTTTACTGGCAAATTCAGGAGAGTAACGGCAGAATCTGCGAAGCCAGTAAGAGGATGGTCGGGACAGGTAAGGTATTTTTTCTTCTGATTATCTTGATCTCTGGCTCCCTCTTCAGTCATGTGTGTCTTATTTAACACAACAGTGAGCTTAAAGTATCAGAAAAGCTCAGTGCATATATAGTTGATTTTATTAAAACACAAAGGGTGTGTCTACATATGGAAAAATACACTAACAATTTTGAACAATCAATTGATCGAAAGACAGACGACATTCGGTCGACCAAGATTTGTTTTAGTCGGGGACAGGTGAATTAAGGACAGTTCAGTCAAGATAAAACTCTATAAGATTGATAGTTGACAATGTAACCCAAACGATCTCACATTTTCTTATACAGTATGTGTGAAACCAAACAGATGCACTGGAATAGTTACATTTCTGGCACTTGTGCTTGTCGCCTTTTATTCATCATAAACTGTCAATAAATTGCCCCAAAAAGCTGTTTGCGTGCCTCAAGTGTTTTGCATTTCATTGGTTAATTCTTGTCCAACATTCATTGAAGTTGAACCTACACATCACATTGGCGAAAGGTTTGCAACCATACTACAACTTCACTTCAGCCACCAACAGTCAACCCAAGTCACTTTAACCGTGAATCCATACTCCGACTCCCCTTGAGCTAATTGTTGATTTCCAACTGAGACTTCTTATTATGACAAACTTTAATTACTCTCTCGCAGATTCCTCTCCATAAGAACACTCCTTGCCCACCCAGAATTTATAAATACACCATGCACAGTTAAAGAAAAAGAAGCCATGGCAGCAGAGACACATTCTGAAGTGACTCACCTAGGTGTAACAATGCCTGTGTTCCAAATGGCATCATATGCACTACTTTTGACCAGAGCCCTATGGGAATAGGACGCCATTTGGGACGCGGGCCAATGGCTTCTGCCAGTGAAACAGATGTTCCCTGTTACGTAAAAGATATGCACCCCCGATGGGCTGGGGAAGGAGGAGAGTGGTTCTCCCCTGTGACTGCTGCATATGAAAGCTCTTTGAACATGCGGGTGAAGGTCCCTGTTGTGAGAGAGAGAGAAGGATAGAGAGATAAGGAAAGAGAGAAAGGAAAACAACTAAGAGAGCGAGAAAGAGGTGCTGGTGGAAGGAGGAGTAGATGAGAAGGTGAAGAGGGAAATGGATGGGCTGAAGGACAGTACAGCCAGTACAGGTGGATATACACTGAGTATACCAAACATTAGGTACGCCTTCCTAATATTGAGTTGCACCCCCCTTCACACCAACCATTTGCCATGAGGGAAAAAGACCAGAGAATATGAGGACACAGCCCGTAGCCCTCGAATCGTTGTTGTCCCCATCTCTCCCTCTATATACACTGAGTGTACAAAACTAATATTGAGTTGCACCCCCTTTTGCCCTCAGAACAGTCTCAATTCGTCGGGGCATGAACTCTACAAGGTGTCGAAAGCTGCTGGGTTTTTCATGCTTAACAGTTTCACTGTTAAGGCTTTTATGAAGGCGAAAAGGGGTGCAACTCAATATTAGGAAGGTGTTCCTAATGTTTTGTACTCTCAGTGTATATAGAGGGAGAAATGGGGACAACAAGGATTCGAGGGCTAAAGGCTGTGTCATCATGTTCTCTGGTCTTCTTTCCCTCATAGCAAATGGTTGGCAAACAAACTGTCATCTACTGACTCGTTTCAGATATTTGACGGTAGAAGGGAAGTAAAGTCAGAAAGTAAGACAAGGAGTAGCAGCCATTTTAGACTACTGAGGACATGGCCGTAGACAGACAATCCCATAGTCCTCTGCTCTGGGCTTTGGACATTTTGGAGCAGCATCTGGGATGGGCTGACAGATGTGAACTGTTCTGTCTCCAGAAGACCCCAGCTGTTCATCCCTCTCTCGTTTTCTCTCTCTTTCTCTCTCTCCCCCCATCCCAAATTAAAAGTGTGTTTCAGAAGTCCTGGGAATTGGGTTGTTGAGGATGTGGCACGTTTTTCAAACTTTACAACATTTTAATTTGAGTTCAAACAAAGAGTCAGTCAGCCCTGGCCTGCATTCGCAACACATATGAATAAACAAAAAAGTAGTCAAACATCAGTTAGAAGTGGTACGGTATAAGCGTTCATATCAACTCACATCTCCTTGTAAAGGCCCATTAGGCTAACTGTGCAAATGCTTGTACAAAAAATAAAGTACAAATGCACAATGCATTACACACAGGTGGTTCATCTAGTGTTAGATCTAATTAAAGTTGATGCTGAGTTACAGATGCACTCATCCATGGAGGAGTAGTCAGTCAAATGTGGAGTTGATGGCAGCGCAATGGAGAGGCCTTGTGTTGATGTCCTGGCATGTGCCCGTCTTGCTCTTGGGCATGGTGGGCGAGTCTGGGTACCATGCTGGAGCAAGGCAGGGTGCTGTCTAGGTGTCTGGTCCATTCAGAGTGATGGATCCATTAGAGGAAAAAGAGAGGGAGAAGGAGGAGAAGAAGACAGGAGGGATTGACATGCCAAAGTAGTCAATCATGCTAGGCAACACACTCACTCTCCATCTCGCTCTCCTTCTCCATCCCTCTCTCCTCATCTTTCACCACTTGTCTATCTCTCGTCCTCTCTCCTATCTCTCACCCTCTCTTGATCTCTCCATCTCGACTACAGAGTGATATTTGTCTACAGCCTCACTGCCCCCCCTTTTCCCTACTATAGCCCCAGAACATGTGACCCTGCCACACCTCACCTACCTCCCTCCACCCCATGCTGTCTCCACCCCCTCCATCCATTATGTTTGTCTCTCTGATGTCTGGGACACGGGAAACAAGATTACAGCCATCCATCTGTCACGGGCCGTTCAAATGATCTGTGCGTGTTGATGCCCGGCAATCAATCTATTATCCCAGAAACCCTAGACCCACTCCAAATTGCATACCGCCCCAACAGATCCACAGATGATCCAATCTATTGCACTCTGCGCTGCTTTGAACAGTTGATTCTCACAACACATATGTGAGAATGCTATTCATTGACTACAGCTCTGCGTTCAACACCATAGTGCCCTCAAAGCATATCAATAAGCTAAGGACCCTGGGACTACACACCTCCCTCTGCCACTGGATCCTGGACTTCCTGACGGGCTGACCCCAGGTGGTAAGGGTAGGTAACAACATATCCGCCATGCTGATCCTCAACACAGGGGCCCCTCAGGGGTGCGTGCTCAGTCCCCTCCCGTATTCCCTGTTCACTCATGACTGCACGGCCATGCACGACTCCAACACCATCATTAAGTTTGCCGATGACACAACAGTGGTAGGCCTGATCACCGACAACGACGAGACAGCTTATAGGGAGGAGATTAGAGACCTGGCTGTGTGGTGCCAGATCAACAACCTCTCCATCAACATCATCAAGACAAAGGAGGACTACAGGAAAAAGAGGACCGAGCACTCCCCCATTCTCATCGACGGGGCTGCAGTGTAGCAGGTTGAGAACTTCAAGTTCCTTGGTGTCCACATTACCAACAAACTAACATGGTCCAAGTCATGAAGAGGGCACGACAAAACCTATTCCCCCTCAGGAGACTGAAAAGATTTGGCATGCGTCCTCAGATCCTCAATAGGTTCTACAGCTGCACCATCGAGAGCATCCTGACTGGTTGCATCACTGCCTGGTATCGCAACTGCTCTGCCTCCAACCGCAAGGCACTATAGAGGGTAGTGCGAACAGCCCAGTACATCACTGGGGCCAAGCTTCCTGCCATCCAGGACCTCTATACCAGGCGGTGTCAGAGGAAGGTCCTAAAAATTGTCAAAGACCCAAGCCACCCTAGTCATAGACTGTTCTCTCTGCTACTGCACGGCAAGTGGTACCAGAGCGCCAAGTCTAGGTCGTTGCTCTTGCTGCAGGCGATTCCCTGATCCACCTAACGCAGACGACACCATTCTATATACTTCCGGCCCGTCCTTGGACACTGTGCTATCCAACCTCCAAACGAGCTTCAATGCCATACAACACTCCTTCCGTGGCCTCCAACTGCTCTTAAGCGCTAGTAAAACCAAATGCATGCTTTTCAACCGTTCGCTGCCTGCACCCGCACGCCTGACCAGCATCACCACCCTGGATGGTTCCGACCTTGAATATGTGGACATCTATAAGTACCTAGGTGTCTGGCTAGACTGTAAACTCTCCTTCCAGACTCATATCAAACATCTGCAATCGAAAATCAAATCAAGAGTCGGCTTTCTATCCCGCAACAAAGCCTCCTTCACTCACGCCACCAAACTTACCCTAGTAAAACTGACTATCCTACCGATCCTCGACTTCGGCGATGTCATATACAAAATTGCTTCCAACACTCTACTCAGCAAACTGGATGCAGTTTATCACAGTGCCATCCGTTTTGTCACTAAAGCACCTTATACCACCCACCACTGCGACTTGTATGCTCTAGTCGGCTGGCCCTCGCTACATATTCGTCGCCAGACCCACTGGCTCCAGGTCATCTACAAGTCCATGCTAGGTAAAGCTCCGCCTTATCTCAGTTCACTGGTCACGATGGCAACACCCACCCGTAGCACGCGCTCCAGCAGGTGTATCTCACTGATCATCCCTAAAGCCAACACCTCATTTGGCCGCCTTTCGTTCCAGTTCTCTGCTGCCTGTGACTGGAACGAATTGCAAAAATCGCTGAAGTTGGAGACTTTTATCTCCCTCACCAACTTCAAACATCTGCTATCTGAGCAGCTAACCGATCGCTGCAGCTGTACATAGTCTATCGGTAAATAGCCCACCCATTTTTACACTTTTGCACACTAATATCTCTACCTGTACATGACCATCTGATCATTTATCACTCCAGTGTTAATCTGCAAAATTGTAATTATTCGCCTACCTCCTCATGCCTTTTGCACACAATGTATATAGACTCCCCCTTTTTTTTCTACTGTGTTATTGACTTGTTAATTGTTTACTCCATGTGTAACTCTGTGTTGTCTGTTCACACTGCTATGCTTTATCTTGTCCAGGTCGCAGTTGCAAATGAGAACTTGTTCTCAACTAGCCTACCTGGTTAAATAAAGGTGAAATAAAAATAAAATAAAAAGGTCCAAGAGGCTTCTAAACTGCTTCTACCCCCAAGCCTTAAGACTCCTGAACATCTAATCAAATGGCTACCCAGACTATTTTATTTATTATTATTATTTTTACCTTTATTTAACCATGCAAGTCAGTTAAAGAACAAATCCTCATTTACAATGACAGCCTAGGAACAGTGGGTTAACTGCCTTGTTCAGGAGCAGAACGACAGATTTTTACCTTGTCAGCTCTGTGATTCGATCTAGCAACCATTTCGATTACTGGTCCAACGTCCTAACCACTAGGCCACCCCCCACCCCCCACCCCCCACCCCCTTTACACCGCTGCTACTCTCTGTTGTTATCATCAATGCATAGTCACTTTAATAACTTTACCTGTGTGTGGTGTATTGGAGGTTGTACATATTACTCAACTATAGTCTCGCTATTGTAATTTTACTGCTGCTTTTGAATTACTTGTTACTTTCATTTCTTATTATTATCCTTATTTTTTTAACTGCATTGTATTTAGGGGCTCGAAAGTAAGCATTTCACTGGAAGGTCTACACATGTTGTATTCTGCACATGTGACTAATAACATTTGATTTGATTTGACTTATAGACAGGTGTATGAGCGGTCCAAAGCCCAATACTTTTCCAATGCATTATTACAAAAAGTTACTTGTAGGTATTAGATTATGTATTGTATATTTGAGATGCATTACTGACATGTGTGTCTGTTCCAGGAGCTCGCATATGAACTCACCTGTCGGCCGTTACCCTTAACGAGCATGCAAATACAGAAGCATACCTTCAGAGTAGACGCTAATGACACCGACAAAGACTTAGGTCTATCTACCAACCCCTGAATGAAATAAATACTAAAAAGGAACCTTGAATCTCCTTTTTGGGTGTGGACCACCTACACAATTTTGGAATTCTATTACATTTTGGTCGACACACCTGTACTGAGCGTAGTGGTCACACGTACTTTCATCCCCATAGAGGGCATGCCACATCACAACAACGCTCAGTGAGATTGAACGCAGCCCAAATGGAGCCCCTCAGTGGGTGTTCAAGAGCTAAAAAGTCTCCCATTGATCAGCCCAACCTCGGAGACTTATAAATTGATGCTAATCCAGTTGAAGTTGACATGCTGTGCAGCCGGGCAGTTTTTGTTAGCAAAAGTGATTGGTGTATGGGAGGTTATTGACTTTTCCAATCAGTTTGGAATTTACTGTAGATAAGTAAAAGGATGCCCAGGGGAAATCCTGATGATTTGTATGGGCCAAGTCTACGGCTACTGTTGCCAGCTCAGGCGGTCTTGGGGTGTTTGAGGTTGTTTTCACACTCGTTCCCTTTTAGCCAATTTTTGTGAACTCGGTTGGCTTAATGTTTTGTGCAATGGGAACACTCCAAAAGAGACCCCAAAGTGAACCGAACTGAGACCATCTTGAAGTCCATGGTCTGGTTCTTACTTTTAAGGCGATGTAAACACTAAGCTCTCCAGGGATGCTTGTCATTATTCCTTCCGCACACACTAGACTACTTCAATACCGTTTCCCCTGTCGTAACCCTTCACATTGATGCCATAAAAGAGAGAAGATGATGATGTACATGTTCGCGGAAAAAACGTGCTGTTTTTGGATATTGATTGGTGACTTTCAAGGATGTACAGACATTACAAAATATGTGCTGAGTTTTGTACTGACACGATGTTCAGGTTATTTGTTTGTAATATATGATCTGTAGGCTAAAGTGCTTCATAAACGGTTTATAAAATTGTGGTGTTTGAATAGTGTGAGAAGGCAACAACATATTTGGTGAAACAATGCTAAGTCTTAAAGGGGCAGTAGCCTACATTAGGTGTACAATTTTCAGCATTACTTAATCTGCAGAAATTATTTTGCTATTTATTCTGTTACCAATAATATTTACATGTATTTTTACATGTATAACATGTATAATATTTACATGATTATAATTATTATGTCTCATATTTTAAGTAAATGCAATCTATTAGCTTCCAAAATCTAGCTGTCTGATAACACATTCTGATGGAATGGCTTGTCCTGCACTTTGTAAAAACCATTGTGCATTGAGCGAATGTTGGAAAAAGATCTTGGTTCCTTTCTAAACATAGGAATGTGAATGCAAAGAGGACTCGGACCACAAAATAGGTGAATTGAACTGGCAAAAACAGTTGTGTCCTTGTTCAAATTCAATGGCAGCTTGAAAAGAAAGAGAACTGAGTTCTTTAGCTTTTTTTCACCCTAGAGTTCACATGAACCTTTTCACACATACCAACAAACAGGTGTGATCATTCTACAGTGGTCCCTGCAGCCAATGCTCAAACCGGTGTGATTAGAATGCTTATTTTGGGCGTCCAGTTTCCATTGACGCAACAGTCAGCGTTTGAGCTCGCCACACTGGTTTTTCACAGAAACATTTTCCACAAACACCGTCCTTAAAAAATTATGTCCTGAATGTGATCAGTTTATTTTTGGATGCAATGTTCAGACATTCACTGAAGTAGCTACAGCATTCAACATAATCCAAACCGGAAAATTTTGGCTACATTAGTCCTTGCGCTAACTGAGGAAAGATTGACATAACACAAGCTGTCATATTTAGAGAACTCTCGGCTGACATAAACCACAATATGAATGAGCTAATAGCAATTACTATTTATAATTCATCACATCATGAGTGAGCTCAACATTGATACAAATAATTGAGTGAAACACGTTCTAGAAATCTAACGTCATCCAACAATGGGTAGTTTGTGTGTGCCGCTATATTTATTTTTCCGCGTCTACCAAAGATAATAAGAGGAGACAAGATGAGTTTGGTCTGTCTGCAGTATGCATGTTAAAGGGGGTGTGTCGTATATGGAATCATTCACTTCCCTTAATACACTCCCGGAAGTTTATTGAAAGATAAGTGAACCATTTCTTCACCTCCATTATAACATCTTTGGTCTGACAGACGTTTACGTGACACACAGAATGCATTTTATAATGTCAACCAACATGGCGCCACACATAGCTGGCAAATAGCTTAGCATTATCTCGTTATAATCAGTACAACCTTCAAAAAAGTATTTTACAGACATCATAGGTGTCCACTGCAATCTACGCAATAATCGGAATGCGTTAATTGTCAACAGTACTTGAAAAACGTGAATAAAACTGCAAAACACCAGTCTCAACGTCAACAGTGAAGAGGTGACGCTGGCCTTCAGAGTTGCAAAGACAAAGCCATATCTCAGACTGGCAATAAAATATTAAAATGGGCAAAATAACACAGACACTGGACAGAGGAACTCTGCCTAGAAGGCCAGCATCCCGGAGTCGCCTCTCACTGTTGACGTTGAGACTGGTGTTTTGCAGCTACTATTTAATGAAGCTGCCAGTTGAGGACTTATGAGTAATCTGTTTCTCAAACTAGACACTCTAATGTACTTGTCTACTTGCTCTAATGTTCTTGTGTACCTGTGCACCAGGGCCTGGTGCACAGTTTGCGCTGCTCTGTGAAGGGAGTAGTAGACAGCATTGTGCGAGATCATCAGTTTCTTGGCAATTTCTCGCATGGAATAAATAGCCTTCATTTTTCAGAACAAGAATAGACTGAAGAGTTTCAGGAGAAAGTTATTTGTTTCTGGTCATTTTGAGCCTGTAATCGAACCCACAAATGCTGATGCTCCAGATACCAGATACTCAACTAGTCTAAAGAAGGCCAGTTTTTTGCTTCTTTAGTCAGCACACCGTTTTCAGCTGTGCTAACATATTTGCAAAAGGGTTTTCTAATGATCAATTGGCCCAGAAATGTGCTTTTCTTTAAAAAACAAGGACATTTCTAAGTGACCCCCCAAAATAGGACAAGTGTTACCAAAGCTTATGAATAGAAGTGGTGATACAGAGGTGTATGTGAACTACTCTGGAAAGTACTTGTAAAAGAGTGCTCTGTGGCATCAATACAATTGAACTTTCTGACGTCAAAAACCAACCAAAGGGGCACAGCTGTACTCCAAGAGAGGGGACACTTGGGAGTAGTTTCTTAAAATGGGACAATGTGTTATCCTCAAGAATATTTATAATATTCTGACTTGAATTACCCTTTGGCTTGTTTTCAATACAACATGTCTTGGCTCCCGGTTTCTTTATCTTTCCAGCGTTAGATTTGTCCCATGAATAACGAATGCAAAATAAAAAGCACTTCCATGTGCCTTTCACATTCCAGTTTGATCAAATCTGTGGCGTCATTTCCATTTGTCTAGCTAGCAGATGCACAGTGGTCAAGAAAGGGTTTCAGTTATGTATAAAGGAAATTCAATGTGGCCCCCTGCTTTGCTCCCCTGAAAGTACCAGAAACCCAGATGAATAACGCCCAGACGTCTGGAATCCGACACAGCCAAGCCAAGCCGAGAGAAAAAGCCTCCTTTTCATTTAGCAGAAAAATAGGCTTGTCGTTCGCCTTTTCTCCCAATTTCCCCAAGTCTTTCATTGGAAGGCTGGCTTTGTGGAGTCCATCAGCTGCCACAAAAGCCATGGGGTCCCGCTGTCCCTGTTTGGCCCCCTCAAACTGGGCTGGGTGAAACACCCCCAAGTCTGACTTAATACCAATATATAGACATGTCTGTCGCACTGCAGCGGGGGAAGTTTAACACTTTTAGCTACTATTTGACAGCGCCGCCTGCCTGGGGACCAGAAATCCCAGTTCAATCCTGAGACTTTTGCCCGCAATGTATGTCTTAAGACACTGATGTGCTATACCAGAGCTTTTTCCTCCGCAGAGGTCGAGCCACAGAGCAAAATGCCACCGCAGGCCTTTTTTATTTATTGCACTTTGGGCACACTTTGAAAAAGTTGCCTTTAGAGACCAACTGTCTCGAATGTATATCAATTAAATAGGATTTCGGAAATCATACAACACACTCCGATGATACTTCAAACATTCTCGCAGCTCGTCCAGTGATCCTCTCATCTCGCATATTAGTTGCAATTCATGTAATTGCACAGACAGGCGATCAAAACAACCCCAAATTATGCGGCGGGATGATTCTAACCAACTTAGCTTTTTGAGTAGGAAATAATGAATTCATCATCAGTGGTGAGGGCAAACATCTGATTCCCCCCACAGTGTGGGGAGACTGAATAGGAGCTGCAGAGGATAGGCACACTTCAGTGTTATTAGAGAGAAGAGGTTATGATGTAGAGAGGGAGTGGTAGACGGGGAGAGAGAAAGTTGCTGGTGTAAACAGCATCAGTGTGCTAGCTTAGTGTCACGTTCTGACCTTTATTTCCTTTGTTTTGTATTTATTTAGTATGGTCAGGGTATGAGTTGGGTGGGCAGTCTATGTTTGTTTTTCTATCATTTGGGTATTTCTATGTTTCGGCCTAGTATGGTTCTCAATCAGAGGCAGGTGTCATTAGTTGTCTCTGATTGAGAATCATACTTAGGTAGCCTGGGTTTCACTGTGTGTTTGTGGGTGATTGTTCCTGTCTCTGTGTTTTGCACCAGATAGGGCTGTTTAGGGTTTCACACGTTTCTTGTTTTTAGTAATCAGTTGTTCATGTGTACGTTTACATATTAAAAGAATCATGGACATTTACCACGCCGCATATTGGTCCTCTGATCCTTTTCGCCTCTCCTCTTCGGAAGAAGAGGAGGAAATCCTTGACAGAATCACCCACCCAACTCGGATCAAGCGGCGTGGTAAACCGCAGCGACGACAGCAGCAGCAGCAGCAACAACAGCGGCCAGCATCACAGGACTACACAACTTGGGAGGAGATAGATAGGTGGGCGGTCGACCCAGGGAGAGTGCCGGAGCCCGCCTGGGATTCGATGGAGCAGTGCAAGGAGGGTTACAGGAGAATGAGGTTGGCGAAGCCAGCACGGCAGTGCGACAGGTACGAGAGGCAGCCCCAAATTCTTTTTTGGGGGGGGGGCAGACGAGGTGTGGTACTAAGCCAGGTAGCAGACCTGAGCTCACTCCTCGTGCTTATGATCAGCAGCGCATTACTGGTCAGGCACCGTGTTATGCGGTTAAGCGCACGGTGTCGCCAGTGCGTGCCCATAGCCCGGTGCGCTATAGGGCAGCCCCCCGAAAGTGCCATGCGAGTGTGGGCATTGAGCCAGGGCGTATGGTGCCTGCTCAGCGGGTCTGGTCGCCGGTACGCAGTTTTGGTCCAGGTTATCCTGCGCCGGCTCTGCGTGCTGTGTCTCCGGGACGCTGGGAGGTTGCAGTGCGTCCTCTGCCTGCGCTCCGCTCGTACCGGGCAAATGTGGGAGTGGAGCCTAAGGGAGAGGTGCGTGTAGTAAGCACTAGATCTCCCGTGCTTACCCACAGCCCGGTTCAACCTGTGCCTGCACTGTGGAGGGTCCAGGCTAGAGTAGTTGTCCAGCCTGGGGACGTGGTGCCAAGGTTGCGCACAAGAGCTCCAGTGCTCCCCCACAGCCCGGTCCTTCAGGTGCCTCCTAACACCAAGCCTCCTGAAGGTCTCCCCAGCCTGGTGGTTCCTGTGGCAGCCCCACGCACCAGGCTGTCTCTCTGTCTCCTCCCTGCAGGTGGTCCCGCCTGTCCGGCGCCGCTGCCGGAGCCTCCCGCCTGTCCGGCGCCGCTGCCGGAGTCTCCCGCCTGTCCGGCGCCGCTGCCGGAGCCTCCCGCCTGTCCGGCGCTGCTGCCGGAGTCTGAGGCGCCAGAGCCCCTCAGCCCAGAGGCGCCAGAGCCCCTCAGCCCAGAGGCGCAGAGCCCCTCAGCCCAGAGGCGCCAGAGCCCCTGCCCCTCTGTCCAGAGCTGCCCCTCTGTCCCGAGCTGCCCCTTTGTCCAGTGGGGTCATTGAGAGGGGTGGTCATGGTTAGAAAGCCACGGAGGCGGACAATAAGGCGGACTAAGACAATGGTTAAGTGGGGTCCGCGTCCCGCGCCAGAGCCGCCACCGCGGACAGACGCCCACCCAGACCCTCCCCTATAGGTCAAGGTTTTGCGGCCGGAGTCCGCACCTTTGGGGTTGGGTACTGTCACGTTCTGACCTTTATTTTCTTTGTTTTGTATTTATTTAGTATGGTCAGGGCGTGAGTTGGGTGGGCAGTCTATGTTTGTTTTTCTATCATTTGGGTATTTCTATGTTTCGGCCTAGTATGGTTCTCAATCAGAGGCAGGTGTCATTAGTTGTCTCTGATTGAGAATCATACTTAGGTAGCCTAGGTAGTGGCAAGTAAAATTCTGTATTTCATATTACAGTACACCTACTGTAATATAAATATGGTATCAAAGCAAGTACTGTGTTATGACACACAGTATAATACTGTCAAATTGACTGTATTATGCTGTAAATAAATAAATAAATGCTACCGTAATCAGATTGAATGGATGAATTGATTAAATTCATTGAAGGGAGGGGTTTGCATTTCACAGTTGGCGGCAGGGTAGCCTAGTGGTTAGAGAGTTGGACTAGGAACCGGAAGGTTGCAAGTTCAAACCCCCGAGCTGACAAGGTACTACTAATCTGTCGTTCTGCCCCTCACCAGGTCCTGATTGTTCAACCAGCCCAACCCACACTCTCACAAGGGCATAAATGGGGCAGACCTTTTTCCTTCCCAGTGTTATCCTTGTGAGAGCGTGGTTGAATTGATGGCTTTGGGGTGCATGCATAAAAGTATGTTGGCTATTTGTTACTGCTCTTATCATTGCAGTGTGTACTAGCTTAGCTTTGTTTATCGACGTAATTACACCTTGTTGTTATTATTGTGTTATTGCCAATATTTTGTCCACAATAACAAGTAACATCCTTCCCACATCGATTCCCTGTCTGCTGTGTGTGTGAATAAAGTTTCCATGTGTGTGTAAATAAAGTTTCCATGTGTGTGTAAATAAAGTTTCCATGTGTGTGTAAATACATTTTCCATGTGTGTGTAAATAAAGTTTCCATGTGTGTGTAAATAAAGTTTCCATGTGTGTGTAACTCCTGTGAGGCTGCTTTATTCCCCTCGTACCGGGGACGGTGTCAGTGGGTCACAGACCAGCAAACGCGTAGAGCCGGGTCGCTCTCTTTCACTATGTGTTTTGCAATGTAATTGATATGTAGGCAGATGACAAACTTTGAGTCGAACCCAGACCTCTCATATGAAATCAAAATCAACAAATACAGAAAGTGATTCCACAAAACCTCCAATGGGGTAGAAAAATATTTGTCTCATTTAAAAATGTATCTAATCCCACTGTTAATGAAAACGGTACTAGCAGCTTCACTTACAGTATTCCTTTATACTCTCCAAAATCCTGAGCTGGAACAGAATAGCCTGTTTTGCACACTGACTGTAGCCTGAGAGTGACACAAAATGAAACCGACAGGCACTATTTCCAAAGATCAACTCCGATCAATCACTCAAACTCAGATTTTCAGTTTTACAATTTCTTGTCACGGCGACTCTATCCAGACTGAGTTCCACCATTTCTGAACACGACACCTTTCTGGCTTTCTCTGTCCTCTCTCTTCACATTTGGGAGAACATTCGATTATGTAGAACACGGTAGCGTTAGCCGTCCAGGAGAGCCCCTTATTGGTATTTACCTCGTTGCAGGGAATTGGAGGGGTTTCTGTGGTGAGCCTGCCTGCTCTGATATCCGTCAGCAGCCCTATGACCGGCTGTAAAAAAAAATCCACTGGGAGCCGTCAGGTGGGGGGGACCAAAGTTTTTATGTCAGGAGGATATAAATATTTCCTTTGTGTTTATTGTCCTTAATGCCAGCGCCGTGACATGTGTTGGGATGTATTTTCTCCGTAGCGGTCTGACTCAGGCTACACTGTGGCTCTATTGGGACTGCTTTCTGGTCCACTGAAGGGGGACTGACAAGACATGACTGGTTTGTATGGTGTGTGGGAAGGGGAGAGTAGAAGGTGACAGCATCTCCCATGACTTCTATTTAGAACTGCAATGCCTTCAGAAAGTATTCACACCCTTGACTTTTTCCACATTTTGTTGTGTTACAGCCTGAATGTAAAATGGATTCAAAATAAAACATTTTGTCACTGGCCTACACACAATACCCCATAAAAGTGTCAAAGTGACATTTTTTTTGTGCATATTATTGAAAAATTGAAACCTGAAATGTCTTCAGTCAATAAGTATTCAACGCCTTTGTTATGGCAAGCCTACATAAGTTGAGGATTAAAGATGAACACGTCACAATAATAGCGTTTAACATGATTTTTTGAATGTCTATCTCATCTCTGTACCCAACGCATACAATTATCTGTAAGGTCCCTCAGTCAAGTAATGAATTTCAAACACATATTCAGCCACAAAGACCAAGGGGTGCCTCGCAAAGAAGGGCACCTACTGGGAGATGGGTAAAAATACTAAAACTAGACATTGAATATCCCTTTGAGCACGGTGAAGGTATTAATTACACTTTGGAGGGTGTATCTGTAGAGAGGTGCGTACTGGCGGCAGAGAAGTGAGGCACAGGAGAGCGGAAACTGATTTACAACGGTGTCGTTTAATACCCATAAACCACCGTCAACAGAACAATACAAAACCCGGTAAATACCAGCATACCGTTGCATAAGCACTACAAGAAAACAATTACCGACAAGGACATGGGGGGGGAAACAGAGGGTTAAATACACAACATGTAATTGATGGAATTGCTACCAGGTGTGATGGAAGACAAGACAAAACCAATGGAAAATAAAAAGTGGATCAGCGATGGCTAGAAGGTCGGTGACTTCGACCGTCGAACGCCGCCCGAACAAGGAGCGGGACCAACTTCGGCGGAAGTCGTGACAGTCACAATATCCAGTCACTACAAAGAAGTCCTTCCTAAATCAGTTGTCGGAGAGGAAGGAAACGTGTCAGGGATTTCATCATGAGGCCAATGATAACTTTAAAACACAGAGTTTAATGGCTGTGATAGGAGAAAACTGAGGATGGATCAACAACATTGTAGTTACTCCACAATACTAACCTAATTGACAGAGTGAAAAGAAGGAATCCTGTACAGAATACAAATATTCTAAAACATGCATCCTGTTTGCAACAAGACACTAAAGTAATACTGCAAAAAATGTGGCAAAGCAATTTACTTTTTGTCCTAAATACAAAGTGATATGTTTGGGCCAAATCCAATAAAACACATCTCTGAGTACCACCCTCCATATTTTCAAGCATAGTGGTGGCTGCATCATGCTATTGGTTTTCTTGTAATCGTTAAGGACTGGGGAGTTTTTCAGGATAAAAAAGAAACGGAATGGAGCTAAGCACAGGCAAAATCCTAGAGGAAAACCTGGTGCAGTCTGTTTTCTACCAGACACTGTTAGAAAAATTCACAATAACCTAACACAAGGTAAAATCTACCTAGACTGAATACAGTGAATGCTAGTGGCCGAGTTACAGTTTTGACTATGAAATTCTATGTCAAAACCTGAAAATGGTTGTCTAGCAATTGTCAACAACCAATTTGACAGAGCTCGAAGTATTCTGAAAAGAATAATGGGCAAGTGTTGTACAGTCTAGGTGTGGAAAGCTCTTAGAGACTTACCCAGAAATACTCAGTAATTACCCAGTAATTGCTGCCAAAGGTGCTTCTACAAAGCATTGACTCAGGGGAGTTATATAAATAAACTTATATAAATCAGATATTTCTGTATTTCATTTTCAATAAATTTGCAAACTTTTCTAAAAACATGTTTTCACTTTGTCGTTGTGGGGTATTGTGTGTAGATGGGTGAGAAAAACCTCAATTGAATCCATTTTGAATTTAGGCTTTAAGACAACAACATAAGTGGAATAAGTCAATGGGTATGTGTACTTTCTGAAGGCACTATATACGGACAACTACATTCAAGGGTAGAAGTACAGTTGTAGCTATTCTAATGTAGACCAATTAGTGTTGATGTCAGTGTCATTGTCATCACTCCTCCTCCTCATCATCATAATCACTTTTATATTCCGCATAACCTTGCTACTATTGTGCATATCCTTATTCCCACTCTGTGGCATCCTGTTGTTCTTTTGGATATTCATACATTATAATCCCCATATTTGTTCTGACCTCCCACACCACCACTCACCACTGATACTGTGGCCTGGTGAGTAAACAAACATGCTCGGCTGCACAGGATTCTGGGCCAGTGCTGTCAGGGCCTGAGTAAATATGATATGACCTGACCCCCGGGACCTTGGCAGTGCCCATTGGCATGGCTACCTGCTGTGCCCTCTCACCCCAGACGCCTCCGCCCGGGGCAGAATGAGCTGTGAGCTATCAGCGCGTGGCGCCAGTAGGTTGGCCCACCTCCGCTTTGACAGACAGGGTGTCAGATTGGCCCCTAGACACAGTGGCCCGGGCCCAGTGCTTCACTCTGGATTATCTTCCTCCTGAGCATCTATTGTCTACGGCTGCTGCCGGTTGCCGTATTCAGTAGTGTGTTTACACACTGGTGGGCTGCCTGCGGTTGATTCTTTTTTGGTTGTGAATAGAGAGGGGGGAGTCATTGAAAGTCCCAAAAGCTTTAGGTATGGTCGCCGCACAAACAAAGTAGGTAACCACTTAGATACCATATCAGGACAAAACAACATGTTCCATTTCTGTATTTACAAGTAACCATTGTTAATTAAAACAGACTGCAAAATAAATACACATGACATAAAAAATGATTAATTTTGAGGGCATAGCATTTGGCACAAACTGAAAAGTGCACGACGTAGGACTAAGCCGATGTCATAAAATCTAGTTTGGGTGGCAAAAAGTACCTCAACACTTGGACTGCTCAACAGCAGAGACAAAAAAAAATCACATCACCTCCCAAAAATAGAAACGCCCTTTCGCCCTTTCTGGGCAATTGACCATATTGATCCGGCCTAGCAATAACGCCACAGGTAAACATAACCAAAAAACAGGAAGTCTGTTTTTAGCACGACGTGAGCAGCTCTAATTGTGATAAAGGGGGCGTCCGACATGTCCCAGAAGTGCATGGAGCGCTACGGGAGAACAATACGAGAGAGGAGCTGACATGGCAGCGTTGTGTGTGCCAGGGATCTCTCCCTATGCCACAGCCCCGTAGACTGTGATTTATGGCAGGCCCAGGAGGCTGACACTCATCTTCCGTGGAGGAAGGGAGGAAAGGAACAGGAAGCTCTTTATTTTCAGCTCATCAAGCTCAGGAGTGATGGCTACCTGCTGTATGGCTGTATATTGTAGTGCAGTGGAAGTGGGGTGGGCGGGGGAGGTGGAATGAAAAAAAGAGGCCCCAGTTTAAAAATAGTGGACTTCCTGTCTGGTTTGTCCGACGTCGTTCACAGCACCTGGTACTGTTTTCGCTATCATAGTTTCATGCAGTATTCGGTTCTCTTAGGGTTAGAAAAGAGTCTTTGAAATCTTTCCACCAAATCAATGGATTTTCCCAAATAAATTCTCTCTCTTATAAGATTCCTTATTGCGCATTAAAGTCTATACTGGTCAATGGCGAGAACAGGAGCATTCCAGTCCCTTCCTCATGTCGTCACTCCAAACTGATTCTTTCAGAAGACAGAGATATCTATTCCAGGGAGAGGTGTAGCGGACATCCCAAAGAGCACCTGCAATTGTGCTGAATTAGAAATCGATAGCGCTGTTCTATATTAATTACCCGCCCAAGGCAGCAGGGGAGGCAGGAATGGAAAACGACGAGCACGGTTGGTTGGGGCCCTTCACTCTGTGTGTGTGTGTGTGTGCATGTGTGTGTGTGTGTGTGTGCGTGTGCATGTGTGCATGCGTGTGCGTGTGTGTGTGTGTCTTGCAATCTGTACCCTAAACACCAAACTCATTATGGCTCCAATCAATGAACAGGCCTAACGGATGACTGATCTGTGTTCTGTTTTAGAGACACCTTCTTCTCTCTTTCTTACCTCCCTTGTCCCTCCATCGTGGCTGACTGTGGGTTATAGTAAGGTTCTCTAGGGCAGAGCTGAACTGCCATGTGACGCAGTGACATGCCACTGACTGACAACTCTGTCTTCTCTACTCTTTGGGGTGATATGATCTGTCACTCAAACTGAAAGGGACGGTTTGAATATGTCTTTATTCTAGGCATTATAAAATTGAAAAGGATGTATTAGATCACAGAATGCCCTTGCCATCATTGGGGCCCATTTTGACAGAGCAAATAAAAATAGAACGTGTCAAACAAGATTATAATACTCCTTAGAATTAGTCCTTAGATTTCTTTCAATACATCTTATTCTGTGTGGTCCATTTGAAATGTAACACTATACAAGAGGTACAAATCTGACAATCAGACTTTCAATTTCAAGCTGAGGCTTTGTGGTGTAACAATGTGTGAAAAGGTTCATCAGGCTAGCGAGCTAACCACAAAACTATGTGGACACCGCTTTAAATGATTGGATTTGGCTATTTCAGCCACACCCGTTGCTGATGTGTGTATAAAATCGACCACACAGTCATACATTCTCCATAGAGAAACATCGGCTGTAGAAGGGCCTTACTGATGAGCTCAGTGAAATTCAACATGGCACCGTGATAGGATGCCACCTTTCCAACAAGTCAGTTCGTCAAATTTCTGCCCTGCTGGAGCTGCACTGGTCATCTGTAAGGGCTGTTATGTGAAGTGGAAACGTCTAGGAGCAACAACGGCTCAGCCGCGAAGTGGTAGGCCACACAAGCTCACAGAATGGGACCACCAAGTGCTGAAGTGCGTAAAAATTGTCTGTCCTCGGTTGCAACACTCACTACCTAGTTCCAAACTGCCTATGGAAGCAACGTCAGCAGAAAAGCTATTAGTCAAGAGATTCATGAAATGGGTTTCTATGGCCGAGCAGCCGCACACAAGCCTAAGATCACCATATGCAATGCCAAGCGTTGGCTGGAGTAGTGTAAAACTCGCCGCCATTGGACTCTGGAGCAGTGAAAACGCGTCCTCTTGAGTGATGAATCACGCTTCAACATCTGGCAGTCCGATGGTCAAATCTGGGTTTGGCGGATGCCAGGAGAACGCTACCTGCCCCAATACATAGTGCCAACTGTAAAGTTTGGTGGAGGAGGAGGAATAACAGTTTGGGGCTGTTTTTCATGGTTCGGACTAGGCCCTTTCATTCCGTGAAGGGAAATCTTGACGGTACACCCTACAATGACGTTCTAGATGATTCTGTGATTCCAACTTTGTGGCTACAGTTTGGGGAAGATGGATTAGATGGTTAAATTTTTTTTTATTGTACAATAAACAGATATGGCATATTAACCTATACGGTCCACATAATGATAATACAAGCTTCTTTGAAAATATAACAATTTATCAACTCTACAAGCAACATTATAGACTATTATTATGGTGGGGGATTTTAAAGACCAACATGGACCGTAAAGGAAATCACACTACAAGCTATCACCCTTAGGCACTTAAGGAAATCATGAACGTCATGGATATATTGGAATTAGTGGATATATGGAGGTTTAAATACCCTGACCTAGTGAGATATACATGGTGGAGGCTAAATAAAGCTAATCGTCTTGATTACTTTCTTATGTCATTCTCTCTGGCACCAAAAGTTTTAAAAAGTGTTGATAGGGGACAGAATGCGGTCGGGTCATCACATAATTGGCATATATATTACTCTTACAGAATTTCCATGGGCGAGGATATTGGAAATGTAATCAAAATTTTATCCTCCTACTGGATGATCACTTTTTATTTTTTAATATATTTTTTTCATAACTAGGATAGAATAATTTACAACGGACTTTTTCCGACATAACATAGATCCCCTTATTGCAGCAGATAGATCCCCTTATTGCATGGGACACTTTTAAATGTGCCTTTAGAGGCCATGCGATTCAGTACTCACCTATAAAACAAAAGCAATTTAAATCAAAAGATTACATTTCAACAAAGGACATGGAAGGACTAACAGTACAGCTAAATGGCAATAAAAACTGTACCATAGAGGCACAGTATCACGCCCTGACCTTAGAGAGCCTTTTATTCTCAAATTGGGTTAGGTCGGGGTGTGACTAGGGTGGGTACTCTAGTTTTGTTATTTCTATGTTGGCCTGGTATGGTTCCCAATCAGAGGCAGCTGTTTATATTGGGGATCATATTTAGGCAGCCTTTTCTCACTGGGTTTTTGGTAGGATCTTGTTTGTTTGTGTGTAGTTGCCAGTGAGCACTGCATTTCACTTCACGTTTCGTTTAGTTCTGTATTGTTTTGAGTTAGTGCATGTTGCACCTCTTATGTTAAGGGTTCGTTGTTTGTTTCCTTTTTGTTTTGTAAGTTTCACAAAAATAAAGATGTGGAGCTCAGAGCACGCTGCACCTTGGTCCGTCTCTCCACACAGCCGTGACACACAGAATATGTTAGAGGAAAAACAAAAAGAAATGGATGAACTTATTCAAGAGAGATCCAGTGTAATATATTATAAAAATAAAGCGAACTGGATGGAATAGGGGGGAAAATGCACCAAATTCTTTTTCAATCTTCAACATAGAAATGCTACCATTTTGAAAGGGAATATGTTTTATTTTCAGTCTCCTCCATCTCCAGTAACTGAAGCAAATTGTATGGATTTTTCCCCTATTAATAACTTATTAATAATAATTTTCCCTATTAATAACTTCTTCATGCAATTAAAGCCTCTAAGGCTGGGAAGACTCCAGGGCTGGATGGCATAGCAGTGGAAGTATGGCATCAAAGGCTGAGAAGTATGCCACCAAACCTTTTTTGATATACTCAGAGGACCATTGTTAGCATGTTTTAACCACTCCTATGTAAATGGTAGATTATCAGACACGCAACAAGAAGGTCTGATTTCATTATTACTGAAACAGGATCCAAGTGGTATATATAAAGATGAAATCCATAAAAAAAATTGGAGGCCTCTTGTGATGCAAAAATTAGAGCTAAATGCTTGGCGCATAGAATTAAAAAAGGTATTGTCAGATGTTCTTCATCCTTATCAGACAGGTTTTTAACATAGACGATACATTGGATAATATAAGACAAGTACTGGAAACAATAGAATACTATGAAATATCAAGGAAACCAGGCCTGGTTTTCATAGCTGATTTTGAAAAGGCTTTTGATAAAGTACGGCTGGAGTTTATATGTAAATGCCTAGAATATTTCAATCTCTTATAAAATGGGTTAAAGTTATGTATAGTAATCCTAGGTATAAAATAGTAAATAAGGGCTACATCTCAGAAAGTTTGTCAAGAGGAGTAAAACAAGGTTGTCCAATATTGGCATATCTATTTATTATTGCCATCGAAATGTTAGCTGCTAAAATTAGATCCAACAATAATATTAAGGGATTAGAAATCCGTGGCTTAAAAACAAAGGTGTCATTGTACACTGATGATTCATGTTTTCTTTTAAAACCACATGTGGACATACTCGGTATACAAATCCCGGAAGAAAGAAATGATCTCACTCCAATTATTTTTTATAGAAAGTTTGCAAATATAGATACGATTTTGCTACCATGGAAAGGAAAATACCGGTCTATTTGCAGAAAAATCACCCGGATGAACTATTTAGTCATATCACAGTTTACCTACTTGCTTATGGTTTCGCCTACACCTCGTGACCTGTGTTTTAAATTATATGGAAAAAAATATTCCATTTTATTTGGAACGGCAAGCCAGACAAAATTAAAAAGGCCTATTTATATAACGAATATGAATTCGGAGGGAAGAAATGATTAAATATTAAAGCATTAAACCCCCCAATAAAGGCATTAGTCATACAAAAGTTATACTTATATCTGAAATGGTTCTCTCGTAAACTAGTAAAAATGTCTCACCCCATGTTCAAGAATGGCCTTTTTCCCTTTACCCAGATTACAACTGCTCACTTTTGGTTATTTGAAAACTAAATCATCTCCAATAATCTCCAACATATTATTTTTTAAACAAGCCTTAGAAAGTTGGTTGTAATTTCAGTTTAAACCACCTGAAAAGACAGAACAAATAATACAACAAATATTGTGGTTTAACTCAAATATACTAATTGATAATTTTTTAAAAATCTATAAAAAAGGTATAATTTTTGTAAATGATATCATAAATAAGACTGGTGGAATTGTGTCACACATGCAGCTAACACAGACATAGGGAAGTGTCTGCTCTATCAAATATTACAACCAACTAATGGCAGCATTACCACATTTCCACAAAAATGGAAGAGGCAAGTAGAAGGGGGACAAAGTAAGGAACTTGTCTGTCGGCCCTGCATAAATGGTTAAAGAAAATTGTGATAAATAACTACCTATACGAATTTCATTTAGGGACCAAAGAATGGACAGCTGTGCCGTATAAATTGCAAAGTAGTTGGGATGAGATTTTCGATGTACCGATTCCATTGCACATGGTTTGTGAATTGAAACGCAAAACAACGCCGGAGTCAAAACATCGCATTTTTGTATTTAAATGATTATACAAAATTCATGCAACCAATAGAATCTTATATATATTGGGGATACAATCTTCCCAGCTCAGTTTTGCTGTGAGGAGGCAGAGTCATTCGATTTTTTTTGTTTTGGTACTGTCCATATGTAGCTCGTTTTTGGCCACAGGTCCAGGAATGGCTGAAGAATTGCAACATTTACCTAGAACTAACGCTGCAGATAGCAATACTGGGTGATTTGAAATGTCATAGTCAATCAATCAATAATATAATAATTATTTTAGCAAAAATGTCATCTTTAATTTACAATCTGTAGAAGCTATGAGAATAGAAAAGTTCAGTACATTTTGTGAAGCATTACAGCACAATTGGAAAATATATGGCAAATAGAAATCCAAAATGGGTGGTATTAATTCTTAAGGATCAGTGTCCCGCTAGCGGGACAACTTCCGGGAAACTGGAGGGCACGCAATTCAAATAAATAATCATAAATATTATGGATTTTAAACATTTAGGTACATATATCTTATATATCTTATATTGTCTGAAAGCTTAAATTCTTGTTAATCTAACTGCACTGTCCGATTTACAGTAGCTTTTACAGCGAAATCATGCCATGCAATTGTTTGAGCACGGCGCCCCACATCAAAATATTTTTCCACCGGCACAGGTTTCATATAACGACTAAATATTCACTTACTTTTTGAAAATCTTCCTCTGATTTTTCATCCAAACGGCTCCAGCTTTAATATTGTGGTGTCGTTTTGTTAGATAAAAATCTTCTTTATATCCCAAAAAGTCTGTTTAGTTGGCGCCATCAATTTGGGTAATCCACTAGTTCAACTTGCAGAGAAAAATCTACCCCTAAACTTTGTTTCAACAAGTCAAAATACATTTCAATTTACTCCTCAGATACCCTAAAATGTAATCAAACTATAACATATCTTTCAGAAAGAAGTATTTTCAATAGGAAACCAATTTTAGCAGTTGCATAATGTCTTCATGGTGTGTGCAAACACAGATTTCCAGACTGTGTCCTACTAAAATGGTTCGTTTTTGAAGTTACAAGCCTGAAGAACATTGCATCCAGGGTGATCATTTTCAATATGACCTTTTTCTTGCGTTTCTAAGAGGATGGTCTCTCAAATAAATAAAACATCTGGTTGGTCTTTCTTTGTATTTTCTCCTAGCATATCTATTGTGTTATATTCTCCTACATTATTTTAACATTTCTACAAACTTCAAAGTGCTTTCAAAGAATCACAGCTATAACCATTGCTAAAAGTGATTCTAATATGTGTTGACTCAGGGGGTTGAATACTTATTTATTATTACTGTTTTATTTTTCATTAATCTTTCAAGCATGTTAGAATTTGTCTTCCACTGACATTACAGAGTATGTTGTATAGATTGTTGATTTTTTTTAAAATCCATTTGAATCCCAATTTGTAACACAGCAAAATGTGAATACTGTCACGCCCTGACCTTAGAGAGCTTATTATGTCTCTATTTTGGTTTGGTCAGGGTGTGATTTGGGTGGGCATTCTATGTTCATTTTCTATGTTTTGTATTTCTTTGTGTTTGGCCGGGTGTGGTTCTCAATCAGAGGCAGCTGTCTATCTGATTGAGAATCATACTTAAGGCAGCTTTTTCCCACCTGTGTTTTGTGGGTAGTTGTTTTCTGTTTTGTGTCTGCACCAGGCAGAACTGTTTCATTTTGTCTCAGTGTTCAGTTTAAATAAATGATCGTGAACACGTACCACGCTGCGCTTTGGTCCACTCCTTCTTCATGCAATGACGATCGTCACAAATACTTTCTGAAAGTACTGTAAATGGACTGATCCACTCTTCGTAGGTTTTTTACTCATCTATGTTTTGGCATTAACATGTGTCGTGGAAATTTCCTCTATTTACCAAATCATGGGAGCAAACCACAACACAAGTCAGAGTTAGTTATCAAAGTCCATCTTTAATTATATGAGCTCTATCACAACCCTGTGACTCTCAGATCAATTCAGTGTCTATCAATGAATTCTCTGAGAGACCCTTCTACATTGCAACTGAGATCCTTTAATAGCAAAAAACACACATAGTCAGACAGCATAGACATAATAAATCATTCAGCTTTGTCTCCTTACTCAAACCCAGAACCATAAACCAATCCTCCATATCAACAGGCATATATCAAATTGTCATTTAGATACAACCAATTCTAAATACAACCAATCCTGGACAAGCTCACGGGGAGCATAGAATGATTCCAGACACTGCCATCCTCCTCTCCCCGATGGGAAAAGTAGGGAGTGACTGGCACACAGACACAGTGGAGCAAAAGATATGTTTACACATGATGACACCTTGACCTCTCCCCTCTCTGCGGCCCATGCAACTTAGTCTTGACATAGAACAGATAACTGCCAATGGCCACCTCTATAGTACAACAAAATACATTCTTATGAGAAATAACTCATAAGCATATGATGAATATAAAACATCTTACCTATGTTACCAACCAATTCTGATTATTCCCCAACACATGATTCAACTTAACAGTTCGTTAAGAGCACACAAATAATGAATATAATAATGAATAGCAAATGTCAAAGCAGCACATTGCCATTATAAAGAAATCACCATCTCTTTCATGGGGGTTTGGAAATAGTATGCTTAGTCATAGTCCTCATACACACTACACACATCAAGGGAATACAAGGTTTCTGACTCCTGTGTGTCCCTGTACACTTCAGAAAGTAGCTTACACTTTTAGCTGGATCCTATTCGAATGTGAAGGGCCAAATTGCCTTCCTCGAGCGAGCAAGAGAATGTGATCGTGTCATTTTATTGAATGGAATTCTTATATGTTTACATCAAATACCCTACCCCTTGAAAGTTGTGTAATGATATAGCATATGTGATGAATGATGAACTCGGGCAATCAACAGCTGCAGTGCAGCTCTTTGGATAACCACATATCATGGAATAGGCTACGAAAGGCTGTGAAAGTTCAAAAAGACAAAAGAGTGACACGTGGAATTAGTTTATTTGGATGGATGGTTGACATGACAGAATGGTAAACAGATATCTAAAAGGTGGGACATAAAAGGACATAAAAGTTACACAGGGGGCCCTGAAATTATTGACACTCTTGATAAAGATGAGCAAAAACGACTATATAAAATAAATAATTCAAATACTGAGCTACATGTACACTGCATTTGGAAAGTATTCAGACCCCTAGATTTTTCCCCACATTTTTTAGGTTACAGCCTTATTCTAAAATGTTCACTCATCTACACACAATGTCCTATAATGACAAAGCAAAAACAGGTTTTTAGAAATGTTTTCAAATGTATTACAAATAAAAAACAGAAATACCTTATTTACATAAGTATTCAGAAGCTTTGCTATGAGCTGGCCACGCGGCAATTGGGGGAGAAAGACCTTAGTCAGGGAGGTAAACCAAGAACCCTACGGTCACACAGACAGAGCTCCAGAGGTCCTCTGTGGAGATGGGAGAACCTTCCAGAAGGACAACCATCTGTGCAGCACTTCAACAATCAGGCCTTTATGGTAGAGTGGTCAGATGGAAGCCACTCTTCAGTAAAAGGCACATGACTCCGCTTGGAGTTTGCCAAAAGGCACCTAAAGGACTCTCAGACCATGAGAAACAAGATTCTCTGGTCTGATGAAGCCAAGATTGAACACTTTGACCTGAATGCCAAGCGTCATGTCTGGAGGAAACCTGGCACCATCCCTACGGTGAAGCATGGTGGTGGCAGCATCATGCTGTGGGGATGTTTTTCAGGGACTGGGAGACTAGTCAGGATCGAGGGAAAGATGAATGGAGCAATGTCCTTGAGAGGCCCAGCCAAAGCCCGGACTTGAACCCAATCTAGCATCTCTGGAGAGACCTGAAATTATCTGTGCAGCGATGCTCCCGTCCAACCTGACAGAGCTTGAGAGGATCTGCAGTTAAGAATGGGAGAAACTCCCCAATTACAGGTGTGCCAAGCTCATACCCAAGAAGACTTGAGGCTGTAATCGTAAAAAAAAAAAAAATACTGAGTAAATGGTCAGAAAACATATGTAAATGTGTTATTTCAGTTTAAGTATTTTTATACATCTATTTTAGAATAAGGCTGTAACGTAACATAATTTGGAAAAATTTAAGGGGTCTGAATACTTTCCGAATGCACTGTACCTCTGTGGCATTTCACCAATGCATTCTCTTCTCACCCTCCCCCCACCCTCACACACCATAATTAACATCCAAATTAGCATCGCAGACACAGAGACGAATATTCCTTTCTCTTTCTTCTCTTTTACACTGGCTCTCATCTCCGGCATATGATCTTTTCCATTACAATGAGTTGGGTGAAAATATGTGGCAGACACAAACACAACATTCATTTTGATGATCTGCTGCAGCTCAATTCAGTTACATTCCATCATGGGCGGATTGGCCATCTGGCAATTCTGGCAAATGACTGAAGGGCCGGACCATCTTTTTTTGCACTATTTCTCTGTTGTCATAATTTTCTATATTGAGCATTTGGCTGACCGTTGGGCAAAGGCCGGCCCCCCTACCTAAATGGGCCAGCACGGATCTCTGATTGGCTGAGCTGACGTGGCACAAATTCACTTTCAAAGTCAAACTTATATCATCAAAAGAGTGAGACCGCGAGTGAGTGCGACACTGCGAAGTTCTGGTTCTGCTGGTCAGAGTGCTGTGTCTGTGTCCGTGAGAAAGGGCAGACCCTCTGCTGTGGTGCAGTCGACGTACAGAGGGAAGAAAACAGAGAAAGACACTCACGCACACTGACACAGATCATGTAGCCTACTACTGCCAGTTCGGCCTAATATTTTGTCTGTATATTATATAATAAAAAGCCAGCTCATGCTTTATATTGTCTGTATATTGTATGAAATATTTGTCATAACTACTGTAGTAGGCTAATTAGGGATGGGGATTCGGGGGGAACATTTGAAAAATCGTCTAACAAGTCATTAGATTGACTTTTATAACACACAGCTAGGCAATAGCCATCTACTAGAAATGTATACTATGCTTTTAATCAACACAAGCCATCAGGTATTACAATTAGGGGACTGGCTGTGTATATTTTATTGTTTTATCAACTGAAAGGCCCGGCAATTTTTGATAGAAAGATACACACTTGAAATGCACACATTTGTAATATGTAGTTTGGATGTTATAAGATATTATATAAGCCATTGGTCATCATATTGAGCTAAAATATCAATAAACTGGCAGTACATGTATCAGTGTGTGTGTCGCTCTCTCTCTCTCCATTTTCTCCCTACATCCACTATACCTGACTGCTGCAACAGCAGCTGAGATGTTTGTGCTGCTAAGCCTAGCATCACTGTGACCAGAAGACCAGGGGGCAACACTGTCTGCGCTGGGCCCAACAACCTGCTATGGTATATGTGATAGTAATGAACCCTTAAGATAGGTGGGACATGTATGATAGCCAGGCACTTATATTTGAAATATAAGTAGCTAGGCTTTTATAAGGAGTTATGAGGAATTATAAGGAATTAGACATTTATTCAGTCATCTGAATTTTTTGACCTAATAAATGTGTTTATTCATTCACAACTAGGATGTTACTGTGCCCGGCACAGGCAGTGTGGTCCTCTGGTCTTTCCGGGTACTGGTGCTGTGAAATGCCAGGGCTGAATTTTTGTCCCAGTCTGCCCTCGCATCCCATTAAATATTCAATGGATTTTGGCTCTGATTATGGTTTGGAAGAATGGGAGTATGCACCATGTGGATGCGGTATGGGCACGCACATTGATTGCAAATGCAGCAAATACATCTTGTTTTTTATGACTTTTTTTATGACCTTCTTCTCCTTTGTTATGAAGTAGCTCGCTTCTATTTTCTGTTAAAAAAAAATTACCCACTGGGGTTGGAGCTATGCAGTATGCACCATTCTGTCGACACACATTTTCTAAACATGTTCAATGTTTTTTGAATGGTCGGACTGGCAGACACATGAAGTGTTCCTATGAAAGTACTGTGGTCCGAGGGGCTTTGTCCCATTTAGTAATGCTATGGCATACACTTTGTTATGCAAGTGCTGAGGATTAGTTACTGCGTAGGTTATGGAGAGGGCCAAAGCTATGTAGAGTAGTGCATGCAGGCAAACCATTTTACAACCATGTTAGCTTGTAGTGATGACTAGGTTCATATGTTTCATAGTTTCACATGAATGTATTTGAATAGAATGATGAGTAGGTGCCTACTTTTATTTGCACCGCCTTGTTGCACATTGCATCGTTGGACACACACATGTTTTGTCACCGCCGAGAGACGTCCCCAGACCATTGTCACATGTTCCCAGTAGAACCAAACTGATGGGAACTATTTTTGTTTGTTATTTCTATTGAACTGTGGCTTGTAAATCCGTTAGACCTGTACACTGAATGTGGTCAATCAATCAATTAAATCAATCACATTTATTTCGTAAAGCCCATTTTACAACCGCAGTTGTCACAAAGTGCTATACAGATAACCAGTCTAAAACAAGAGCAAGCAATGCAGATGTAGAAGCACAGTGGCTAGGAAAAACTCCCTAGAAAGGCAGGAACCTAGGAAGAAACCTAGAGAGGAACCCGGGCGCTGAGGGGTGGCCAGTACACTTCTGGCTGTGCGGGTAGAGTTTATAAGAGTACCGCCATTTAGGGCAGATCATTCTTCAAGACGTTTAAGCGTTCATAGATGACCAGCAGGGTAAGATAATAACCACAGTGCTTATAGAGGGTGCCGTCAGTTGACTTTTCATAGCCGAGCATTCAGAGGTCGAGAGAGAGTGAGAGACAGAGAGATACCCTTTTCAAACTAAACATGCAGGCTGCCTACAGCGAGTGCAAAAAAAAACGCTTGATTGGCTGTATATTCAATGCAATTTTAAAAGCGAAATGCTACAGCCCACACTTTTGTTGTTCAATATTGTTGTTCAATGTTCTGTGTTTCTACCTCCTGCCTTGTTATAGGCTCTGAGATACGCTATGATGTTGAGCTCCTATCGCACAGTAGCCGATGTCTGTACTGTCAAATCTTTTACATAAGGTAGCGGTTTATTTACTGTGTTGGCAGAATGTTTGAATCTTTTGCATTCCGTTTATGCTGTATTTGGCAAAGGACTGGGACAGTTTCTGAAAGAGAAAACGATGACGCTTTAGCATTGACTTTCCTCCGAACCGAATGTGCCAGACTGCCAGCGGGATTCTGAAACATTGTCTAGGCTACTCAGTTTTGTTTTAAATTACAGTAGCCTACAAACTTTAATAACTGAAATATTTCAAAATAAAATATAAACCGTCTCCATGTTCACCTGTGAAGTTTGACTGTAGGCTATAAACCGGCTTCCAATGGGATTGCATTACTAACCAAACCAAAAGGTGAAGAATTTATTCTGCAATGGTTATGAAAATAAAATAAATAGGATTAGAATCCTATGTCTAATTATTCCAAAAATAAAACACTGTTTTCCGATCTTCTCACTAATGGCAAATTACTGCATCTTATCATGTTTTTATGAATAAGTGTGTCATCATATCCACCATTTGCACAAAGTACTTACATGCCTTCTTGCGATGCAATACTTCAACCACTAGAAAATGTCTAAAGTTTGTGTGGAGGAAAGGACATTCTCACACCAAGTTCCGTTTTTATTGTGCAGATCAGAATGTAAGGAGCTCCTCCTTTGTGGATCTATATGGATTATTTTGGGAATCCCACCTACTACTGGTTTACCGGTATACCTTGTACTGGATATAGACTAAATGCTGCATGTACCAGCTTGTGTTGTAAATGATTAGAACCCCCCCCCCCACTCCAACCAGACCCTAATCTATAGTAGCTCTGATATGCCACGTTGCTCCACCTCCATGCCCAGTGTTTCTCTATCCATTCCTGGGTAGACCCCAGGGGGTGCACTTTTTGTTTTAGCCTAGTGCTAACATACCAGATTAAATTAATCTTAGGCTTGGTGGCAGTGCAATCCATGAAGGTTCACGAAGAATGGATCGAGAAACAATGTACAGCCAGTTGCTTCGCCACGATAGACTCCAACCAGCATCACTGGCGAAAACACTGAAGAGTTGCATCCCAATAATGTCTCCTTCCTTCTGAAGTGTAAACTCGTTCATTACACCCACACGTTTAAAGCATTGGATTGGTGTAGCAAGGACATTTCTATCAAAGCTATTATAGTTGTATTTTTGGTTTTTATTTATATTAGATTGTCAATGTTTATTTTGGTTTTAGTTAGTTTTACCGACCTGATTTGCTAGTTTTAATTTAGTTTTAGTTGTATTAAAATATTTTCTATTTGTTTTTTAATATTATTTCCTTTTAGTTTTAGGGACAGAAAGCATGCTTTTGAGTCTAGGAGCCATTTGTGTTTTTTGGGATGTAATTTCTTGCAACTGGGGGGGGGGGGGGGGGGAGAGAGTAATACATAAGATAATGGGTCAAAGGTTAGGTTTGGTTTAAATTATAAAGTTAATCTTTTTCGATTTAAATATTGCAGAGACTGGTGCAACAAAAGATGGTGGAAGAAAACGTTCTCGCCCACATTTACACCAATCCAATGCTTTAGTAGTATACACAAGAAGAATCAAGTTATCTTCCTAGACAATGTTTTTCCCTGTAAGCTAGGCCTAATTTGAAACCATCTTAAAGACAGTAGTTCAAGTATAGATTTCATTCTTTGAATAGGTTTGTTAATCATTTTGTTTCAGTTTACAATTCTTTTTTTCATGATCTTTTTTTACTTTCGTTTACGATAATAATGTTGGTTTCCATAAACAAGTACATTTCTTTCGAAACCATGAAGGAAAGTTGTCACGATCGTCGTAGTGAGGAGACCAAAGCGCAGCGTGATGTGAATACAAACTTTTAAATGTAAGACGAATGAACACAAAGTACACTACACAAACAAAATGACCGTGACCGCTATCACCACTGAGTGCAAACATGCAACAAATCACATAGACAATCACCCACGAATTACCCAAGGAATATGGCTGCCTAAATATGGTTCCCAATCAGAGACAACGATAAACAGCTGTGTAACGGCGTTCGTCTGTTGAAAGAGGAGCGGACCAAAATGCAGCGTGGTGGTTACTCATGTTCTTTAATGAAAATGAACAAGGAGGAGTAGCTCGGGACTGAGGAGTAGCTCGGCACCTGAGGGGAAGCTCGGCACTGAGGGGAAGCTCGGCACTGAGGGGAAGCTCGACACTGAGGGGAAGCTCGGCACTGAGGGGAAGCTCGGCACTGAGGGGAAGCTCGGCACTGAGGGGAAGCTCGACACTGAGGGGAAGCTCGGCACTGAGGGGAAGCTCGGCACTGAGGGGAAGCTCGGCACTGAGGGGAAGCTCGACACTGAGGGGAAGCTCGGCACTGAGGGGAAGCTCGGCACTGAGGGGAAGCCCGGCACTGAGAGGAAGCCCAGCACTGAGAGGAAGCTCAGCACTGAGAGGAAGCTCAGGCAGGTAGGTGGATCCGGCAGATCCTGGCTGGCTGGCGGATCTGGAAGAGTCTGGTTGACTGGCAGATCTGGAAGAGTCTGGCTGACTGGCAGATCTGGAAGAGTCTGGCGGATCTGGAAGAGTCTGGCTGACTGGCGGATCCTGGCAGACTGACAGATCTGGCTGCTCCATGCTGACTGGCAGCTCTGGCTGCTCCATGTAGACTGACAGCTCTGGCGGCTTCTTGCAGACTGGCAGCTCTGGCGTCTCCTTGCAGACTGGCAGCTCCTTGCAGACTGGCAGCTCCGTCCAGACTGGCGTCTCTGGCTGCTCCATGCAGACTGACAGCTCCTTGCAGACTTACAGCTCTGGCTGCTCCATGCAGACTGACATCTCAGGCTGCTCCATGCAGACTGACAGCTCTGGCTGCTCCATGCAGACTGACAGCTCAGGCTGCTCCATGCAGACTGACAGCTCAGGCTGCTCCATGTAGACTGACAGCTCTGGCGGCTTCTTGCAGACTGGCAGCTCTGGCGGCTCCTTGCAGACTGGCAGCTCCTTGCAGACTGGCAGCTCCGTGCAGACTGGCAGCTCCTTGCAGACTGGCAGCTCCGTGCAGACTGGTGGCTCCGGCTGCTCCATGCAGACTGACAGCTCCTTGCAGACTTACATCTCTGGCTGCTCCATGCAGACTGACAGCTCAGGCTGCTCCATGCAGACTGACAGCTCTGGCTGCTCCATGCAGACTGACAGCTCAGGCTGCTCCATGCAGACTGACAGCTCAGGCTGCTCCATGCAGACTGACAGCTCAGGCTGCTCCATGCAGGCTGGCAGCTCAGGCTGCTCCATGCAGGCTGGCAGCTCAGGCTACTCCATGCAGGCTGGCAGCTCAGGCTGCTCCATGCAGGCTGGCAGCTCAGGCTGCTCCATGCAGGCTGGCAGCTCTGGCTGCGCTGAACAGGCAGGAGACTCCAGCAGCGCTGTAGAGGAGGAAGGCTCTGGCAGCGCTGAACAGGTGGGAGACACCGGCAGCGCAGGAGAGGAGGAAGGCTCTGGCTGCGCTAAACAGGCGGGAGACTCCGGCAGCGCTGTAGAGGAGGAAGGCTCTGGCTGCGCTAAACAGGCGGGAGGCTCCGGCAGCGCAGGAGAGGAGGAAGGCTCGGACAGCGCTGAACAGGCGGGAGACTCCGACAGCGCTGGAGAGGTGAGGCGCACTGTATGCCTGATGCGTGGTGCTGGCACTGGTGGTACTGGGCTGAGGACACGCACAGGAAGCCTGGTGCGGGGAGATGCCACCGGAGGGCTGGTGTGTGAATGTGGCACAGAATGGACCGGACCGTGAAGGTGTACTGGAGAGCCTGAGAGCAGGGCTGGCACAGGTCGTGCAAGGCTAGGTAGGTACACAGGAGGCCTAGTGCGTGAGGCTGGCACAATTTTCACCAGCCGACTAACACGCACCTCAGGACGAGTATGGAGCGCTGACCCAGGTACCATCAAATCCCCAACACGCTCCGTCGGACGAATATCGTACCTAAAGCACCAAACTAGCAACTCCCTCATTACTCTCTCCTCCAATTTCCCCATTAACTCCTTCACAGTCTCTGCTTCGCTCACCTCTAACACCGGCTCTGGTTCTGGTCTCCTCCTTGACTCCTCACGATAAACAGGAAGAGTTGGCTCAGGTCTGACTCCTGACTCTGCCACACTCTCCCTGAGCCCCCCCCCCAATACATTTTTGGGGCTGACTCTCGGGCTTCCTTCCACGCCGCCGTGCTTGTCTCTCCAACTCCATTCTCATATAACCCTCTTCGCACTGCTCCAGCGAATCCCAGGCGGGCTCCGGCACTCTCCCTGGGTTGACCGCCCACCTGTCTATTTCCTCCCAAGTAGTGTAGTCCCGATATTGTTGCTCCTGCTGCCGCTGTTGCTTCTCCTCATACCAGCGCCTCTCAGCTCTTTCCGCCTCCAGTTCTTCTTTGGGGCAGCTATATTCTCCAGGCTGATCCCAGGGTCCTTCTCCGAACAATTCATCCTCCCATGTCCATTCCTCTCTTTGTTGCTTCTGCTGTCGCTGCCTGTCACCACGCTGCTTGGTCCTGGTGTGGTGGGTGATTCTGTAACGGCGTTCGTCTGTTGAAAGAGGAGCGGCCCAAATTGCAGCGTGGTGGTTACTCATGTTCTTTAATGAAAATGAACAAACGAACAATACAAAACAACAAACGTAACGCGAAAACCTATACAGCCTATCTTGTGACAACTAACACAGAGACAGGAACAATCACCCACAAACACACAGTGAAACCCAGGCTACCTAAATATGGTTCCCAATCAGAGACAACGATAATCACCTGACTCTGATTGAGAACCGCCTCAGGCAGCCATAGACTATGCTAGACACCCCACAAAACCGCAAGACAAAAACGCACCACAAAAACGTCAAAAATGTCACACCCTGGCCTGACCAAATAAATTAAGACAAACATAATATACTACGACCAAGGCGTGACAAGCTGCCTCTAATTAAGAACCAATCTAGACAACCATAGACATACAAAACACATAGACCAGCAAACAACCCCATAAACATACAAAAACCCTAGACAGGCCAAAAACACAACAAACCACCCCTTGACACACCCTGACCTAACCAAAATAATAAAGAAAACAAAGATAACTAAGGTCAGGGGTCCCCCACAAAGGTGCGGACTCCCGACCGCCAACCTAAACCGATACGGGAGGGTATGGGTGGGCATTACTCCGCGGTGGGGGTTCTGGTGAGGGACGTGGACCCCGTTTCACTTCTGACTCGACCCACTTACGTAATGTCTCTGGAGCGGAACCCTCACCACCAGCGACGGACAGGCGGGAGACTCCGACAGCTCAGGACAGGCGGGAGACTCCGGCAGCTCAGGACAGACGGGAGACTCTGTAGGGAGGAGACGGAAAGACAGCCTGGTACGGGGGGCTGCCACCGAAGGCCTGGTCTGTGGAGGAGGCACCCGATAGACCGGACCGTGGAGGCGCACTGGAGGTCTCGAGCACCGAGCCTGTACAACCCTACCTGGCTGGATGCTCCCCGTAGCCAGGCCAGTGCGGCAAGGTGGAATAGACCGCACTGGGCTGTGCTGGCGAACCGGGGACACCATGCGCAGGGCTGGTGCCATGTACCCTGGCCCGAGGAGACTCACTGGAGACCAGATGCGCTGAGCCGGCTTCATGGCACCTGGCTCGATGCCCACTCTAGCCCGGCCGATACGAGACGCTGCGATGTAACGCATTATATTTTTGGGGCTGCCTCTCGTCCCAGCCGCGCTGCCGTGCTGCCTCCTCATATCGCCGCCTCTCCGCTTTCGCTGCCTCCAGCTCTGCCTTGGGGCGGCGATAAACAAACAAACAAACAAAATAACAAAACGAACGTGACTGCTATCAACACTGAGTGCAAACATGCAACATCACATAGACAATCACCCACGAATTACCCAAGGAATATGGCTGCCTAAATATGGTTCCCAATCAGAGACCACGATAAACAGATGCCTCTAATTGAGAACCAATCTAGGCAACCATAGACATACAAAACCACTAGACTAGAAAACAACCCCATAAACATACCTTGTCACACCCTGACCTAACCAAAATAATAAAGAAAACAAAGATAACTAAGGTCAGGGCATGACAAAAGTGAACAAGCACACACTAGAGTAGTAAGGAGAGATTATTGGCAAGTAAGCCATTTTTCCAACATCATCATCGCTGGTGGACCACAATTTTTTGGGAAAGTTGAAGCTCATTTACTGAATTTCTAAACAATGAAAAACTTTTAAATGCTATTTGGAGAACAGCAAAAACGAACAAAAATTACCCCTGCTATTATCACCTTGGCTGCTGTAGGTACGTTCACGTCAGTTGATCTACAAAAACCGCATAGCCTATTAGCGATACATTTGTAATGTTATACTCCTGAAAGGGGTTACAGAGGTTATAGAGTAAACAACACAATTATCACAACACATAGGTTGTAATATGGCTGTTTTTCCTGGCTTGGCTTCGCCAGCGATTTTACCCACACACGGCTACTGGTGTCAGCACAATGGACAGGGTACATTGCGGTGTATGTAGAGGGGCTTTGCAAAGCCACTGGGTGGTTAGGTATGACTCCTTCGCGTTTCCATAAAAATATGAGTGAAGTTTACTGTTGAAGCTGCTCCGCGCTTAGCTAGCTGTAAAAAGTGTGCGTGTTATTAGCCTCAGCCTATTGAGCTGGCTTGAACCAACTTATCTGCCACGGCGGATATCAGAGAAACAAAGGAGAAGCAGCAGCATCAGACCACAGAGGCTGCCGCCAAGCCCAGCAGTGATGAGCTCCAGCTAGCTCTGTGTGCAAAGCCTGGTTTTCATTGCTGTATGGGAGTGGTTGAAATGTACACAATAGTGTTACCCGGAGAAAAATGTGGGAGTGTCATGCTCTAAAAATTTC
The DNA here is from genome assembly GCF_002021735.2 of Oncorhynchus kisutch. Taxonomy (NCBI): domain Eukaryota; kingdom Metazoa; phylum Chordata; class Actinopteri; order Salmoniformes; family Salmonidae; genus Oncorhynchus; species Oncorhynchus kisutch. The sequence continues at coordinate 46,295,404 of NC_034186.2, read as the reverse complement.
AGTCAGGGGGAAGGTTTAGTATTTTTTTATTAGGTCAAGGGGAGAGTCATGTAATTTGTAATGGATTAACAAACCTAACACAATGGTAAATCTAAGCACTGGCAGAGTTATAGGTTCAGTGGTGATCAGAAATATTTGCACTATTTTCAAAACCGAAAATTATCGCTGCAGTGCAGGAGGTGGCACGAAAGGGCTGGGTTTTGATGAATAAACCAGTTGTGGGTGTGTCGAGGCTTGGCCCCTCACTGGCCAGTCAGTGCCACCTCCAGCACTGCGTCCACACAAATTAGCATAATACAAAAATCCCCATAAAAATCAGTCAGTTTAAGCTAAAGATACTGTATCTCCATTGGATGCGTCTCACTCCACTGCATCCGCCTATGTAACACTTCCGCATCTGAGGTGAAAGGTGACAGAGCTAGAGCGGTGTTTGTCAGACCATGAGACATCCCAAAAATCTGTCTTCTCACAAAATCACTGTAGTGTCCGAATGGTTTGGTTTTGTGACCCCCACAAGCGTCTTCGGACTTGTCTGAAGTACAGCCGATCTGGGAACCAAACTGTCAGTTTGGGCTACACACTAATATGAAGGTGACACTCTCACGAACACGTACACTACCATTCAAAAGTTTAAAAATGTCCTTGAAAAGCTCATTTTTTGGCCATTAAAATAACATCAAATTGATCAGAAATACAGTTTTGTCATTGTTAATGTTGTAAATGACTATTTTGCTGGAAATGGCAGATTTTTTTATGGAATATCTACATTATTGTACAGAGGCCCATTTTCAGCAACCGTCACTCCTGTGTTCCAATGGCACGTTGTGTTAGCTAATCCAAGTCTATCATTATAAAAGGCAAATTGATCATTAGAATATCCTTTTGCAATAATGTTAGCACAGCTGAAAACTGTCCTCAGCTAGTCTAAAGCTTGCCACTTTTATTGCTTATTTAATCAGAACAATAGTTTTCAGCTGTGCTAACATTAAAGGGTTTTCTAATGATCAATTCTCATTACCTGTATTAACTGCACCTGTTTGAACTCGTTACCTGTATAAAAGACACCTGTCCACATACTCAATCAAACTCCAACCTCTCCACAATGGCCAAGACTAGAGAGCTGTGTAAGGACATCAGGGGTAAAATTGGAGACCTGCACAAGGCTGGGATGGGCTACAGGACTATAGGCAAACAGCTTGGTGAGAAGGCAACAACTGTTGGTGCAATTATTAGAAAATGGAAGAAGTTCAAGATGGCGGTCAATCACCCTCGGTCTGGGGCCCCATGCAAGATCTCACCTCGTGGGGCATCAATGATCATGAGGAAGGTGAGGGATCAGCCCAGAACTACACGGCAGGACCTGGTCAATGACCTGAAGAGAGCTGGGACCACAGTCTCAAAGAAAACCATTAGTAACACATTACGCCGTCATGGATTAAAATCCTGCAGCGCACGCAAGGTCCCCCTGCTCAAGCCAGCGCATGTCCAGGCCCGTCTGATGTTTGCCAATGACCATCTGGATGATCCAGAGGAGGAATGGGAGAAGGTCATGTGGTCTGATGAGACAAAAATAGAGCTTTTTGGTCTAAACTCCACTCGCCGTGTTTGGAGGAAGAAGGGATGAGTACAACCCCAAGAACACCATCCCAACCATGAAGCATGGAGGTGGAAACATCTTTCCTTGGGGATGCTTTTCTGCAAAGGGGACAGGACGACTGCACCGTATTGAGGGATGGGGCCATGTATCACGAGATCTTCGCTAACAACCTCCTTCTCTCAGTTAGAGCATTGAAGATGGGTCGTGGCTGGGTCTTCCAGCATGACAACAACCCGAAACGCACAGCTAGGGCAACTAAGGAGTGGCTCCGTAAGAAGCATCCCAAGGTCCTGGAGTGGCTTAACCAGTCTCCAGACCTGAACCTAATAGAAAATCTTTGGAGGGAGCTGAAAGTCCGTAAAATCCCTGCTGCAGTGTGTGCAAACCTGGTCAAGAACATATGATCTCTGTGTCACGCCCTGGCCTTAGTTATCTTTGTTTTCTTTATTATTTTGGTTAGGTCAGGGTGTGACATGGGGGATTTATGTGTTTTGTTTATGGGGTTTCGCCTGATCTAGGTGTTTATGCAAGTCTATGGTTGCCTAGATTGGTTCTTCATTAGAGGCAGGTGTTTATCGTTGTCTCTGATTGGGAACCATATTTAGGCAGCCATGTTCTTTGGGTATTTTGTGGGTGGTTGTCTTCTGTTTCCTGTGTCTGTGCCACACGGGACTGTTTCGTTGCCAGTTCACTTTGTTAATTTGTATATATGTTCAGTTTTTCACATTAAAAACCATGGACACTTACCATGCCGCGTATTGGTCCGATCCTTGTTACACCTCTTCAGAGGAAGAGGAGGAAATCTGCCGTGACACACTAATTGCAAACAAAGGTTTCTGTACCAAATATTAAGTTCTGCTTTTCTGATGTATCAAATACTTATGTCATGTCAATAAAATGCAAATTTATTAAAAATCATACATGGTGATTTTCAGGATTTTTGTTTTAGATTCCATCTCTTACAGTTGAAGTGTACCTATGATAAAAAAAATACAGACCTCTACATGCTTTGTAAGTAGGAAAACCTGCAAAATCGGCAGTGTATCAAATACTTGTTCTCCCCACAGTGTGTGTATATATATATATTTCTTCAAAATCTAATAGTAAAATTATCCTTGGTATGACCTTCTTAAAACAATTCCACATAGCTTAGTAGTCCTCCCTCCTTCCCTGGCTTACACAGGGTTTAGACTCTTATGGGTTAAATAGGCTATGTCTATATATACTTACAGGCACCATAATGGCTCCTTGTGGGCATATATTAAAACAACGCAGACTATGGAGGGTTTTACGCACATCCAACCTTTTTTCAGTAGCTGGACAAAGATCCAATATAAAGAGAAAGGAAGAATGTCCACCAGTGGAGGCTCCTCAGAGGAGGAAGGGGAGGACCGGGTCTTCCTCAAGGAATCTCTTAAAAATAGTGACATTTTTAGATACAACTATACTAAATATATTCCCGTCACCAAATAATTGATTAAAACACATTGTTTTGCAATGAAGGTTTACAGTAGCCTCAACAGCATTCTGTAGCTGTAACAAAGTCAAGAAGCAGGTGCAGGTGAAATGCTTAATAAAACAACAAACATGGAACGAGACAACATAACAGAAGCATCTTTGCATAAACACAGGATCAATACTGACTGGGGAAGGAAGCTAAGGGATGGAGTCCAGGTGTGCATCATGATGACGTACAGGTGCGTGTAATGATTGATGCTAGGTGTGCGTAATGATTGATCGCAGGACCGCTGGTTTGTATACCGGAGACGTAGAACGCCAGAGGGGAGGAGCAGGAGTAGAAGTGACAGTAGCACCATGGTGTAGGCAGAGGACAGCTAGATTCAGTCCTCCTCTGGGTACATTGACTTAAAATGTAATCAAATCAAGTGTTATTTACATAGCACATTTCAGACATGAATGCAGCATAATGCACTTGACAGGAAAAAACTAATAAACAATGAAATTAAAAAGAGAAATATTTACTACACAACAAACATAAGAGGATGTAAAAACTAAAGAATAACAATTTAAAACTGAAAGACAAAAAAAATCACCCAAAGGAAAAGCAAAGCTAAAAAGATGTGTTTTGAGATCTCTTTTAAGCATGTCCACAGTTTTGGCCCCCCTCAGGTTCTCTGGCAGGTGAGTATTCTGCCAGAGGCAAAGGGCATAGTCATTAAAAGCTGCCTCTCCATGTATCTTGGTCCTAGGCTTTGGGATAGTTAAAAGGCCAGTGCCAGAGGACCTGAGGGACCTACTGGGTACATAACTTAAAAGCATGTCTGATATGTATTGGGGTGCACAATTGCGGATTGGCTTGAAAACCAATAGAAGAATCTTAAAATGAATTCTTAAACTCACAGGCAGAGACTTTAAAACCGGTGTAATGTGTGCTCTCCATCTGGTCTTGGTCAATACTCGTGCTGCAGCATTCTGTATGTTTTGCAGTAGTCAAGCCTGTGTCACGCCCTGGTCTAAGTATTTTGTGTTTATCTTCATGTATTGGGTCAGGCCAGGGTGTGGCATGGGGTTTTGTATTGTGGTGTGTTTTGTCTTGGGGTTTTGGTGTGTATGTATTGGGATTGTAGCTAGTGGGGTTATCTAGCAAAGTCTATGGCTGTCTGGAGTGGTTCTCAATCAGAGGCAGGTGTTTATCGTTGTCTCTGATTGGGAACCATATTTAGGCAGCCATATTCTTTGAGTTTGTCGTGGGTGATTGTCCTTAGTGTCCTCTATGTTAGTTTGCATTACGGTCTTTGTTTTGTAGTGTTTGTGTTTATTCGTGTTGTACGTTGTTCATTAAACATGGATCGCAATCTACACGCTGCAGTTTGGTCCGACTCTCCTTCACACCTAGAAAACCGTAACAGAATCACCCACCACCAATGGACCAAGCAGCGTGTCAACAGGCAGGAGCAGCCCAAAAAGGAGATGCGCTATAAGGATTTCTGGACATGGGAGGAAATCCTAAACGGAGAAGGACCCTGGGCTCAGCCTGGAGAATATCGCCGCCCCAAAGAAGAACTGGAGGCGACGAAAGCGGAGAGGCGCCGGTATGAGGAGGCAGCACGGCGACTCGGAAGGAAGCCTGAGAATCAGCCCCAAAAATTTATTGGGGGGGGGGGGGTGTGGGAGAGTGTGGCAGAGTCAGGAGTCAGACCTGAGCCAACTCTCCCTGTTTGTCGTGAGGAGCCAGGGAGGAGACCAGAACCAGAGCCTGTGTTGGAGGTGAGCGAAGCAGAGACTGTGAAGGAGTTAATGGGGAAATTGGAGGAGAGAGAAATGAGGGAGTTGCTGTGTTGGTGCTTTTTGCATGGAATTCGCCCGACGGAACGTGTCGGGGATTTGATGGCACCTGGGTTAGCGCTCCATACTCATCCTGAGGTGCGTGTTAGTCGGCTGGTGAAGTTGGTGCCAGCCTCACGCACCAGGCCTCCTGTGCACATCCCTAGCCTTGCACGTCGTGTGCCAGCACTGCTCTCAAGATCTCCAGTACGCCTTCACGGTCTAGCCCATCCTGTGCCACCTCCACACTCCAGCCCTCCGGTAGCAGCTCCCCGCACCAGGCTTCCTGTGCGTGTTCTTGGTTCAGTACCACCAGTACCAGCACCACGCATCAGGCCTACAGTGCGCCTCGCCTCTTCAGCGCTGCCAGAGCCTTTCTCCTCTACAGCGCTGCTGGAGTCTCCCGCCTGTTCAGCGCAGCCAGAGCCTTTCTCCTCTACAGCGCTGCCGGAGTCTCCCGCCTGTTCAGCGCAGCCAGAGCCTCTCTCCTCTCCTGCGCTGCCGGAGTCTCCCGCCTGTTCAGCGCAGCCAGAGCCTCTCTCCTCTCCTGCGCTGCCGGAGTCTCCCGCCTGTTCAGTGCAGCCAGAGCTGCCAGCCTGCATGGAGCAGCCAGAGCTGCCAGCCTGCATGGAGCAGCCAGAGCTGCCAGCCTGCATGGAGCAGCCAGAGCTGTCAGTCTGCATGGAGCAGCCAGAGCTGTCAGTCTGCATGGAGCAGCCAGAGCTGTCAGTCTGCATGGAGCAGCCAGAGCTGTCAGTCTGCATGAAGCAGCCTGAGCTGCCAGTCTGCAAGGAGCTGCCAGTCTGCAAGGAGCTGTCAGTCTGCAAGGAGCTGTCAGTCTGCAAGGAGCTGCCAGTCTGTACGGAGCTGCCAGTCTGCAAGGAGCTGCCAGTCTGCAAGGAGCTGCCAGTCTGCAAGGAGCTGCCAGTCTGCAAGGAGCTGCCAGTCTGCAAGGAGCTGCCAGTCTGCACGGAGCTGTCAGTCTGCAAGGAGCTGCCAGTCTGTAAGGAGCTGCCAGTCTGCACGGAGCTGTCAGTCTGCAAGGAGCTGCCAGTCTGTAAGGAGCTGCCAGTCTGCAAGGAGCTGCCAGTCTGCACGGAGCCGCCAGAGCTGTCAGTCTGTAAGAAGCCGCCAGAGCTGTCAGCCTACATGGAGCAGCCAGAGCCGCCAGTCAGCATGGAGCAGCCAGAGCCGCCAGTCAGCATGGAGCAGCCAGATCTTTCAGTCTGCCAGGATCCGCCAGTCAGCCAGACTCTTCCAGATCTGCCAGTCAGCCAGACTGTTCCAGATCCGCCAGTCAGCCAGACTCTTCCAGATCCGCCAGTTAGCGGATCCAGTTAGCTGCCAGTCTGTAAGGAGCTGCCAGTCTGCACGGAGCTGTCAGTCTGCAAGGAGCTGCCAGTCTGTAAGGAGCTGCCAGTCTGCAAGGAGCTGCCAGTCTGCACGGAGCCGCCAGAGCTGTCAGTCTGTAAGAAGCCGCCAGAGCTGTCAGCCTACATGGAGCAGCCAGAGCCGCCAGTCAGCATGGAGCAGCCAGAGCCGCCAGTCAGCATGGAGCAGCCAGATCTTTCAGTCTGCCAGGATCCGCCAGTCAGCCAGACTCTTCCAGATCAGCCAGTCAGCCAGACTCTTCCAGATCCGCCAGTCAACCAGACTCTTCCAGATCTGCCAGTCAGCCAGACTCTTCCAGATCCGCCAGTCAGCCAGACTCTTCCAGATCTGCCAGTCAACCAGACTCTTCCAGATCTGCCAGTCAATCAGACTCTTCCAGATCTGCCAGTCAACCAGACTCTTCCAGATCTGCCAGTCAACCAGACTCTTCCAGATCTGCCAGTCAGCCGGGATCTGCCAGAACTGCCAGTCAGCCAGGATCTGCCAGTCAGACAGGATCTGCTGAAACCACCAGCCAGCCAGGATCTGGTAGATCTACCTACCTGCCTGAGCTTCCTCTCACTCCTGAGCTTCCTCTCACTCCTGAGCTTTCTCTCACTCCCGAGCTTTCTCTCACTCCCGAGCTTTCTCTCACTCCCGAGCTTTCTCTCACTCCCGAGCTTTCTCTCACTCCCGAGCTTTCTCTCACTCCCGAGCTTTCTCTCACTCCCGAGCTTTCTCTCACTCCCGAGCTTTCTCTCAGTCCCGAGCTTCCCCTCAGTCCCGAGCTTCCCCTCAGTCCCGAGCTGTCCATCAGTCCCGATCTGCTCCTCAGTCCAGTGGGGTTCTGGGTGAGGACTACTAGGCCATGGTCGGCAGCGAGGGTGGACTATCCAGGGACGCGAGGAGAGGGGACTAAGACATTGACTGAGTGGGTTCCACGTCCCGCGCCGGAGAGCCACCATGGACAGACGCCCACCCGGACCCTCCCTATTGTTTTGAGGTGCTTTCGGGAGTCCACACCTTAGGGGGGGGGGGGTTCTGTCATGCCCTGGTCTAAGTATTTTGTGTTTATCTTCATGTATTGGGTCAGGCCAGGGTGTGGCATGGAGTTTTGTATTGTGGTGTGTTTTGTCTTGGGGTTTTGGTGTGTATGTATTGGGATTGTAGCTAGTGGGGTTATCTAGCAAAGTCTATGGCTGTCTGGAGTGGTTCTCAATCAGAGGCAGGTGTTTATCGTTGTCTCTGATTGGGAACCATATTTAGGCAGCCATATTCTTTGAGTTTGTCGTGGGTGATTGTCCTTAGCCTGACAAAGATGTTGGTTCCCAATTGGGGACCAGCCCCCCCACCGTCAGCTGGAACGGTGGCGCACGGAATGCAAAAATATTCGTCGAAATATTTAACCTCCACACATTAACAAGTCCAATAGCTCAAATGAAAGATAAACAACTTGTTTATCTAGCCAGCAAGTCAGATTTCTAAAATGTTTTACGGCGAAAGCATAGCACATATTTATGTCAAACCACCACCGAATACACACCGAAGACACAGCTAATTTCCATAGCCAAATTGAACAAAATATGCAATCACCAAACGCAGGATTAAAAGAAAAATAATTTCACTAACCTTTTGAAATCTTCATCAGATGACAGTAATATAACATGTTACACAGTACATTTATGTTTTTTTCAATAATATGCTATAAATATCCATAAATCTCTGTTTACAATGACGCATTGTTAAAAAAATGCTACTCAAATGTCCGGAGAAATGACGATGGCTTCTGCACACGCCGTCAGCTAACATGGAATACACAACATAAACTTTGACTAAATATGCATGTTCTACATATATATAGAAAGATACACTTCTTCTAAATGCAATCGCTGTGTTACATTTATTTTTAACTTTACAGATTTCATTCACTAGGCTATAATGTGAGTCGGCGCTCAGGAATTAGCATTTTGGCTCCTCTATCTCGGAGTCCACAGAAACCCAAATTTAACACATAAATGTTCCCTTACCTTTGCTGTTCTTCCATCAGAAGACCTGGAAGGGTTTATACTTACCAAAAACAGCTTTAGTTTTGAAGTCTGTGTCTTTCGGTTATCAAACACGACATATTTCGGTTGAAATGCAGCCAAAAAGTAAAGTTAGTGCGCACCAAAATGTCGAAATTACATATTATATGTCGACTAAACTTGTCAAACTTGGTTCAGAACACAGCGTTAGCATGCTATATAGCTTCACAGCAATTCTCAGGACGAAGAGAAACACAGGCATCGTTTAATCAATCTTGGAAGAAAGACACCACAGGAGCAGAATGCGCATGAGAGTAACCTGTTTTCTCGCGCGACTGAAAGGTTTCGGCCCGTCATTACTCTCGTGAGCGCGCGTTCCACACAATGAGAAGCCCCATTGAAAGCGGACACCGCGCTGAAGGCATAGGAACTGTTCCCAGGACTGTAGGTGCTTGGTAAGGGTGGGGGCGATGACGTCAAAGTTGGGCCAACTTTTTGGATGACAAGAGAGAGTTTGGGAGAATGAGTGCCCTGAGAGTTCTGCTTTACTTACAGACATAATTTAAACGGTTTTAGAAGCTTTAGAGTGTTTTCTATTCAATAATAATTTTTTATGGCATATATTAGCAATTTTTGACAGATTTTTTTTCTGTTTACCATGGGCACGCAATCACCCCAAAGGGGGCAGCAATCAGCCCTATCCCCATCATTAGTGTCCTCTATGTTAGTTTGCACCAGTATAGGCTGTTTCGGTTTTCGTTACGTTCTTTGTTTTGTAGTGTTTGTGTTTATTCGTGTTGTACGTTGTTCATTAAACATGGATCGCAATCTACACGCTGCAGTTTGGTCCGACTCTCCTTCACACCTAGAAAACCGTAACAGCCTGCTTGTAATAAAAGCATTGAGTCTCTCTGTATCAGCCTGAGATAGAAACGGCCGCACCTTGGCTATTTGGTCACATTCCCAACGTGTGATTCCTAACGTGTTATATCTTCATTACTGTGAATTGCCGTAAATTAAAATGTTGGACCAGATTCTCTTTCTGTGCTTTGGCTCCAATAATAAGTAAACTCCTCTGGTGACACAGAAATGTAAAGTTGTGTATCGTCTGTGAAAATCAATTCTTTCTGATAACGCTGCCAAGGGGTAACATATATAAACTAAACAATACCGGACCCAAAATTGAACCTTGTGGAACGCCACATGTGATATCTACTTTCATCATGTTCAACAGTGTCGAACGCAGCACTTACATCCAAGAGTACAAGGACACAGAGCTATTTGGCATCTGTGTTGGCTCTAAGATAATTAACCACTTTAACTAAGGCTGTCTCTTTGCTGTGGTGGGCTTGAAAACCAGATTGGATTTTTTCTAAAATACTGTTTGTACTTAAAAATTGATTTAGCTGTTTGAAAACCAATTTCTCCAGAATTTTGCTAAAGAATAGAAGGTTGGAGATTGGCTGAAAGTTGCTAAGAGCTGAAGAATCTAGATTACTTTTCTTCAGAAGGGGTTTCACCATAGCAGTTTTTAGTGCAGTGGGGAAAGTGGCTGTGAACAGGGAGTGATTAACAATAGCTTGCACTTCTTCAGATATGCAATTAAAACATGTGTTGAAGAAGGTGGTGGGAATAGGATCGAGAAGGCAAGTAGAAGGCTTAAGTTTTATATCACTTTCCCGAGCACGTCTGTTTCAACCAGGGAAAATAACTCCATAGTGCCTTCTCATCAGGTCTTACTTGACTGATACCCAGCCTAATGTGTTTCTGTCTTATCTCTGAAATGTGCCGCATAGTCATCACATTTAGATGTGGGGGAAAGTTCATATAGGTTTGCGGGGGTAGGATTTATCAGGCCATCAATGGTCGAGAAAGGCACTCTCAAATTATTCTGATTATTAGTGATCAAGTCAGAAAGACCATTGTCCCGTTCTGACCTTTATTTCCTTTGTTTTGTCATTATTTAGTATGGTCAGGGCGTGAGTTGGGGTGGGCAGTCTATGTTTGTTTTTCTATGATTTGGGGATTTCTATGTTTCGGCCTAGTATGGTTCTCAATCAGAGGCAGGTGTCATTAGTTGTCTCTGATTGAGAATCATACTTAGGTAGCCTGGGTTTCACTGTGTGTTTGTGGGTGTTTGTTTCCGTGTCTGTGTTTTGCACCACACGGTACTGTTTTGGGGTTCACTCATTCCACGTTTATTGTTTTTTGTATTCAATTGGTCATGTGTACTATTTCATATTAAAAGAACCATGGACACTTACCACGCCGCATATTGGTCCTCCGATCCTTTTCGACAACCATCCCGTCTGGAATTTCTAATTGCCTTGTTATATATGCCAAGTTGCTCTCTCTGAATATTATAATGGACCTGTAACTTTGACTTTCTACACTTCTGCTCTGCCTTTCTGCAATTGCTCTTTAATTTATTAGTTTCCTCACTCATCCAAGGGGCTTTCTGTTTGCATGTGGCCTTTTTCATGTTTACTGGAGCTATGGCATCAATGGTTGACCATAATTTGCTATTAACTTTATGAACTAAATCCTCAAAAGATGAAGGCAGAATAGGTGATGTTTTATTCTTCATGCACTCAATAAAATCTTTAGCAACATCCGAGGTAAGATAGCGTTTCTTATTAATGTGTTTAGTATTAACCTGTGCTATAGGCAACAAGGTAGTAAAAAAATACACAGTGGTGATCAGATAAAGCAACATCAACAATAGAGGATATGTTAATAGAAAGCCCCTTGGTAATAACCAGGTCCAGAGTATGGCCGCGGTTATAGGTCGGCCTGTTAACAGGTTGGATAAAGTCCATAGATCTCCAAAGATTCACAAATTCAATGGCCTTGGAGTCAATCTCTTTGTCAATATGTATACTGAAATAACCCAACACAATGATTTTTATCATAGTTCTCAAGGCCAATAGGCAATAGTTCAGAGAAATCCATAAAGAAAGTTGGGCAGTGCTTTTGGCGGCCTATACAGGGTTATGGCCAGCACTGGTGGCTGATATTTTAACAGTATAGCATGATACTCAAAAGACCCAAAGTCGTCAAATGAAATGTCCTTACAGCTGAGAGCATTAGTAAAAAATAAAGGCTGTTCCACCACCCTTTTTCCTTTTTATGATCGAGTATGAAAAGCTGTAGTCTGGGGGGGAAGCTTCGATAAGAGCAGCACTACAGTCTGAAGACAGCCATTTCAGTGAGAAACATGCAATCAACTGTTCACTCAGGCATGAGAAAATTCACAAGGAAGGTTTTTACCAGTGATTGCTCTAATATTTTAAGTGCCATATTCAATGAGTGTGGGCCACTCTGCCCCTGGGCCATCTGCCTCGAGGTAACCAATGGAATAATAACAAAGTCATTAATGTTATAACCACGTTTTCTGACCGTCTCCAATCTATCAGAATGGAAGGATATGACAGTTTGTATAAACTCACTAGAATGCGGAGTAGGGCGAACATAAATTAGATTACTCACAATAACCATTGTGCCATTTCTAAAGGGAGTTGATACAGTGCCTTCGAAAAGTATTCAGACCCCTGGACTTTTTCCACATTTTGTTACATTACAGCCTTAAAACCTCTTAAGTGTCCACCCTTTTTTTTAAATGTTCACCTAAAATGACCTACCCAAGTCTAACTGCCTGTAGCTCAGGCTCTGAAACAAGGATATGCATGTTCTTTGTACCATTTGAAAGGAAACACTTTGAAGTTTGTGGAAATGTGAAAGGAATGTAGGAGAATATAACACAATAGATCTGGTAAAAGATAATACAAAGGAAAAAAAAACTTTCCTTTGTATTTTTTTTGTACCATCATCTTTGAAATGCAACAGAAAGGCCATAATATATTATTCCAGCCCAGGTGCAGTGTATGTGCAAAGTTTTAGACTGCTCCAATGAATCATTGTATTTCTGTTCAAAATGTTGTATCAAGACTGCCCAAATGTGCCTAACTTGTTTATTAATAACTTTTCATGTTGAAAATTGTGCGCTCTCCTCAAACAATAGCATGGTATTCTTTCACTGTAATAGCTACTCTAAATTTGACAGTGCAGTTAGATTAACATGACTTTAAGCTTTCTGCCAATATCAGATATGTCTATGTCCTAGGAAATGTTCTTGTTACGTACAACCTCATGCTAATCGCATTAGCCTACAGTAGCTTAACCGTCCCGTGGACGGGACACCGATCCTGAAGAAGTTTTAAATAAAAATCCTCAACAATCTACACACGTTTCTCAATAATGACAAAGTGAATAATAATAATGACAAAATTTTGGCAAATTTATTGCAAATTAAAAACAGAAATACCTTATCTAAATAAGTATTCAGCCCCTTTGCTATGAGACTCGAAATTGAGCTCAGGTGAATCCTGTTCCCATTGATCATCCTTGATCATCCTTGATGTTTCTACAACTTGATTGGAGTCCATCTGTGGCATCTTCAAATGATTGGACATGATTTGGAAAGGCACACACCTGTGTATATAAGATCCCACAGTTGACAGTGCATGTCAGGGCAAAAACCAAGCCATGAGGTCGAATGAATTATGCGTAGAGCTCTGAGACAGGTTTGTGCTAAGGCACAGCTCTGGGGAAGGGTACCAAAAAAATGCATTGAAGGTCCCCAAGAGCACAGTGGCCTCCATCATTCTCAAATGGAAGATGTTTGGAACCACCAAGTCTCTTCCTGGAGCTGGCCGCCCAGCCAAACTGAGCAATCGGGGGAGAAGGGCCTTGGTAAGAGAGGTGACCAAGAACCACTCCAACAATCAGACCTTTACGGTAGAGTGGCCAGATGTAAGCCATTCCTCAGTAAAAGGCAGATGACAGCCAACTTGGAGTTTGTCCAAAGGCACCTAAAGACTCTCAGACCATGAGAAAGACGATTCTCTGGTCTGATGAAACCAAGATTGAACTCCTTGCCATGAATGGCAAGCGTAACGTCTGGAGGAAACCTCGCACCATCCCTACGGCGAAAGCATGGTGGTGGCAGCATCATGCTGTGGGGATGTTTTGCAGCGGCAGGGACTGGGAGACTAGTCAGGATCGAGGGAAAGAGGAACGAAGCAAAGTACAGAGAATCCTTGATGAAAACCTGCTCCAGAGTGCTCAGGACCTCAGACTGGGGGCGAAGGGTCACCTTCCAACAGGACAAAGACCCTACGTACACAGCCAAGACGACACAGGAATGGCTTCGGGACAAGTCTCTGATTGCCCTTGAGTGGCCCAGCCAGAGCTTGGGCTTGAACCTGATCAAACATCTCTGGAGAGACCTGTAAATAGCTGTGCAGCAATGCTCCCCATGTGCCAAGTTTGTAGCATCATTACCCAAGAAGAATCGATAGTGTAATCGCTGCCAAAGGTGCTTCAAGAAAGTACTGAGTAAAGGGTCTGAGAACTTATGTAAATGTGATATTTAATTGCTTTCTATTTTTTTAATGTAAATTAGCAAACATTTCTAAAAACCTGTTTTTGCTTTGTCATTATGAGGTATTGTGTGTAGATTGATGAGAGGAAAAAAATATTTCATCCATTTTATAATAAGGCTGTAATGTAACAAAATGTGCAAAAGTCAAGGGGTCTGAATACTTTTATGAGGCACTGTATGCTTCCCAAGTCCTCTGTTGCTTATTCTAACAGGGAGGACAGGAGCACTACCAGACCCTTTTCGTCAGCCTCTAAAACAATTTGCGATGCTGTTGGAAATAATCCTGGAACCCCTGCAGTTAGGTTGAATCCAGTCTCTTTTAAAAACTTCTGGTTGCTCCCACAACAAAAAATCTAAGTTGGCACAAAAGGTGACATTCCTATCATTGCAAAGTTTCTTCATGTACTCGTTTAGGGCAACGAGTGAAGGTAATTAAAACCTTTGTGGGTGACCATGGTGTCAATATTGGATTAGTTGGCCAGAACCATGTGTAGGAAGGAGTTGATGTCATAGACACGGGCTCCTGGTTGACAGTGGACCTTGGTCAATCCAGTTTCCTGTTCAGTTTGAGAGGGAGAGCGTGAAGATGAGGAGGACCGGAGGTAAGCTCACTTAATTTATTATGTGGGTCGAATTTGATTCACAGAAGTGTATTTTACCATATCACAGCGAGATGCTGAACTCATGAGCGAGCGGCATGATTTTCCATGTTTGAAGCGGGCCTGTATAGGTCTATTTTACTCGGCAAGACAGCTGTGCATGGCTGCATCTCAATGTAGAAGGTTGTAGGCTATGTTTTGGTTATTTGGATCTCCGTTCACCTTTTTGTTTACTGCGTTTGTTTACTCTTAATGTAACTAGCCTAAATATACTGTAGATTGTCATGCCTTTATCGATCTGGTATTTTGTTTACTACTTGGAACCGCTGTTTTGTTCTGTTCACATTGGTTCGCACTTGCAGTTGTGGCGGTATTCTAAGCCAAACTGCAATTCTGTATTTTTGTTTGCATGCATGAATAACTAGGCTACTACTTTCAGCATTTAGTGAGCAGTATTTGGGTAAGACAGCTGTGTGTACGGCTGCATTCACATGGGCTGTTTTTAATAGCCTACAGTACATTCATTACCAAAATGGCCTAAAGTTCCTTCAGAAAGTATTCACACCCCTTTACTTCCCCCACATTTTGTTGTGTTACAAAGTGTGCTTAAAATTGATTTAATTGTACATTTTTGAAAACTCTCTACACACAATATTCTGTAATGTCAAAGTGGAAGAGATATTATAACTTGTAAAAACATGAAAAATATAATACTAATATATCTTGATTAGATAAGTATTCAACATTTTACAATCACCTTTGGAAGTGATTACACCTGCAAGTCTTTCTGGGTAAGTCTCTAAGAGCTGGATTGTACAACATTAGCAAAATGTTTTAGCATTATTCTTCAAGCTCCGTCAAGTTGGTTGTTGATTATTGCAAGACAGCCATTTTCAAGTCTTGCCATAGATTTTCAAGACAATTTCAGCCAAAAACGTTACAAAGACACTCACTAACATTCAATGATTTCTTGGTAAGCAACTCCAGTGTATATTTGGCCTTTTTAGGTTATTGTCCTGCTGAAAGGTGAATTTGTCTCCCATTATCTTTTGGAAAGCAGACTGAACCAGGTTTTCCTCTAGGATTTTGCCTGTGCTTAGCACTATTCCATTTGATATTTTTACATAAACTCCCTCGTCCTTGCCGATGACAAGCGTACTCATAACATGATGCAGCCACCACCATGATTGAAAATATAAATAGTGGTACTCAGTAATGTGTTGCATTGGATTTGCCCCAAAAATAATGCTCTGTATTCGGAACATAAAGTATATTTATTTGCCACATTTTTTTCAGTTTTACTTTAGTGCCTTATTGCAAACAGGATCCATGTTTTGGAATATTTTAATTATGTACAGGCTTCCTTCTTTTCCCTTTCTCAATTAGGTTAGTATTACATTGATGGAAGCAACAATCTTTTCCACAATATTAAAGCTGATCGACCCCGATTAAAAAAAAAAGAAAAAAAGAAATGAGTTTAGTATTGCAGAGTAACTACAATTTTGTTGATCCACCCAGTTTTCTCCTATTGCAGCCATTAAACTCTAACTGTTTTAAGGTCACCATTGGCCTCATGGTGAAAACCCTGAGCGGTTTCCTTCCTCTCTTGCAACTGAGTTAGGAGGGACGCCTGTATCTTTGCAGTGACTGGGTGTATTGATACACCATCCAAAGTGAAAATATTAATTTCACCATGCCCAAAGGGATATTCAATGTCTGCTTAAAAAAAAAATGTTTTACCCATCTACCAATAGGTGCCCTTCTATGCGAGGCACTGGAAACCAGTAAAAGAAATCAGGTTAAACACTATCATTGCACACAGAGTGAATCCATGCAGCTTAGTATGTGACTTGTTATGCACATTTTTACTCCTGAACTTATTTAGGCTTGCCTTAACAAAGGGGTTGAATACTTATTGACTCAAAACATTTCAGCTTTTCATTTTTTATTCATTTGTAAAAATGTAGAAAAACATAATTACACTTTCACATTATGGGTTATTGAGTGTAGGCCCCCCCCAAAAAAGTAAATGTAATCCATTTTTAATTCAGGCTATAACACAACAAAAGTGGAAAAAGTCAAGGGGTGTGAATACTTTCTAAAGGCACTGTAGCTGTAGGGCAATGTCTACTGTGCTGCTACAGAGCAGCAGAGATTGGCTACAGATTTCAAAAGCAAGAGTCTCGGCATTGGAACTTTATGTTTATTGTGGTATCGTGTGATCACATAAGCAGAATTCAATATGATTCCAATGCAAGAACCCCCCCCAAAAATGTGCCCCCTCGCCGATTTCAACTGCCCCTTATTCACTTTATCCTGGTGCCGGGTCTGCTTCATCCTTCCAGCTGGCTAAGTAATTACTAGCCAGAGCCATTCAATGTTACTGCAATAGAATTGAAGTCTCTGCCAATGTTTTGAGTATACAAACTGACCAGGTGAATCCAGGTGAAAGATATGGTCCCTAATTGATGTCAGATGTTACATCCACTTCAATCAGTGTAGATGAAGTTGGAGGAGCCCGGATAAAGAAGGATTTTTAGGCTTCCCGAGTGGCGCACCGGTCAAAAGCACTGCATCGCAGCGCTATAGGCATAACTACAGATCCGGGTTTGATCCCGGTGTGTGTCGCAGCCGGCCGCGCCAGGGAGACCTATGAGGCGGTGCACAATTGTCCCAGCACTGTCCAGGTTATGGGAGGGTCTGGCCAGCCAGGATGTCCTTGTCCCATTTCTCTCTAGCTACTCCTATGGCGTGCCGTGTGCATGCATGCTGACATGGTCGCCAGTTGGACAGTGTTTACTCTGACACATTGGTGCGGCTGGCTTCCGGGGTAAGCGAGCAGTGTGTCATGAAGCAGTGCGGCATGGCAGGGTCATGTTTTGGAGGACGCATGGCTCTCAATCTTAGCCTCTCCAGAGTCCCTTCAGGAGTTGCAGCAATGAGACAAGACTGTAATACCAAATGGACATCATGAAAAAGGGGTACAAAAATTTGAGATATGGACTATGTATGTGTGCCGTTCAGAGGGAAGACAAAATATTTATCTTCTTGTTGCACCCATCCTGTTAGCGGGATAATTTAAATCAACATCCGCTGAATTGCAGAGCGCCAAATTCAAATTAAATTACTAAAAATATAAAATTTTCATGAAATCACAAGTGCAATATAGCAAAACACAGCTTAGCTTGTTGTTAATCCACCTGGTGTGTCAGATTTCAAAAAAGCTTTTCGGCGAAAACATACCAAGCGTTTATGTAAGGACATCTCTCTCAGTAGACAAAACATTACAAACAGCTAGGAGCCAAGTAGATTGGTCACGAAAGTCAGAAAAGCAATAAAATGAATCGCTTACCTTCGATGACCTTCGGATGTTTTCACTCACGAGACTCCCAGTTACACAATAAATGTTCCTTTTGTTCCATAAAGATTATTTTTATATCCAAAATACCTCCATTTGGTTGACGCGTTATGTTCAGAAATCCACAGGCTTGAGCGGTCATGACATCGCAGGTGACAATTCCAAATAGTATCCGTAAAGTTCGTAGAAGCATGTCAAACGTTTTTTATAATCAATCCTGAGGTTGTTTTTACAATATATAATCGATAATACTTCAACCGGGACTGTAGCTTCTTCAATAGGAGAGAGAGAGAAATGTCTGCTCCAAGCTGTTGCGCACGCAAAACGCTGCTGGCACCCAGCCATACAATGATGCAATGTGATCTTTCTCGCTCATTTTTCAAAAAAGCCTGAAACTATGTCTAAAGACTGTTCACACCATGGGGAAGCCATAGGAAAAGGAATCTGGTTGATATCCCTTTAAATAGAGCGAAGGCAGGCAATGGAACAGAGAGCTTTCAGGAAAAACGGCACCGGATTTTCCTCAGGTTTTCGCCTGCAATATCAGTTCTGTTATAGTCACATACAGTATTTTGACAGTTTTGGAAACTTTAGAGTGTTTTCTATCCTAATCGGACAATTATATGCATATTCTAGATTCTGGGCCTGAGAACTAGGCAGTTTCATTTGGGTACGTTTTTCATCCAAACATCAAAATACTGCCCCCTAGTCTCAAGAGGTTTTAAGTGCCTTCAAATGTAAGTTGATTTAAGTGCCTTTTAAAGTTGATGATGTGTTTGTTACTGACAAGGAGCACATGGCCGAGCTCTTTAATCACCACTTCATTAAGTCAGGATTGCTATTTGACTCAGCCATGCCTCCATGCCCGTCCAACATTTCCTCATCTCCCACACCTTCAAATGCAACTATCCCCGATGCTTCTCCCTCTTCCCTTGCCCCGCTACAAAGTTTCTCCCTGCAGGCAGTCACTGAGTCCGAGGTGCTAGAGGTGCTCCTGAAACTTGACCCCCAAAAAACATCTGGGTCAGATGGTTTAGACCCTTTCTTCTTTAAGGTTGCTGCCCCTATCATCGCCAAGCCTTTCTTTTTCTATTTCTATTTTGCCCTGTTTATAAAAAGTGTTGAAAATCTTGTCAATACTCATCTGAATGGCTTTCTTGATGTCTATAGTATTCTCTCTGGAATGCAATCTGGTTTCCGCTCAGATTATGGATGTGACACTGCAACCTTAAAGGTCCTCAATGATGTCACCATTGCACTTGATTCTATTGGTGTCTCTGAGGGGTCTTTGGCCTGGTATGCTGCAGGCTAAAGTTAAATCTAGACTTGGTTTCCTCTATCGTAATCGCTCCTCTTTCACCCCAGCTGCCAAACTAACCCTGATTCAGATGACCATCCTACCCATGCTTGATTACGGACACATAATTTATAGATCAGCAGGTAAGAGTGCTCTCGAGTGGCTAGATGTTCTTTACCATTCAACCATCAGATTTGCCATCACTGCACTCTATACTCCTCTGTAAACTGGTCATCTCTGTATACCCGTCACAATACCCACTTGTTGATGCTTAATTATAAAACCCTCTTAGGCAACACTCCCCCCTATCTGAGATATCTACTGCAGCCCTCATCCTCCACATACAACACCCGTTCTGCCAGTCACATTCACTTAAAGTTCCCCAAAGCACACAATCTCAATCTCTTAATTCAAAGACTCAATCATGGACACTCTTACTGACAGGTGTGGCTGCTTTGCATGATTTGTTTGTTGTCTCTACCTTCTTGCCTGTTGTGCTGTTGTCTGTGCCCAATAATGTTTGTACCATGTTTTGTGCTGCTATGTTGTGTTGTTACCGTGTTGTTATCATGTTGTGTTGCTACCATTCTGTGTTGTCATGTGTTGCTGCCTTGCTATGTTGTTGTCTTAGGTCTCTCTTTATGTAGTGTTGTGTTGTCTCTCTTTTCATGATGTGGGTTTTGTCCTACATTTATATGTTTTTTTTTATTATAGTTTTTTTTATTTAATCCCAGGCCCGTCCCCGCAGGAGGTCTTTTGCCTTTTGGTAGGCCGTCATTGTAAATAAGAATTTGTTCTTAACTGACTTGCCTTGTTAAATAAAGGTTACACAAAATAAATACAATTTTGAACGGGGTATGGTAGTAAATCCCAGGCGCACTGGTTTGTGTCAAGAACTGCGAAGCTGCTGGGTTTTTCATCCTCAACAGTTTCCCGTGTGTTTCAAGAATAGTCCACCACCCAAAGGACATCTAGCCAACTTGACACATTTGTGGGAAGCATTGGAGTGAACATGGACCAGCTTCCCTGTGGAACGCTCTCGACACCTTGTAGAGGGGGTGTAAACTCAATAATAGGAAGGTGTTCCTAATGTTTGGTGTACTCAGTGTATAAGTGACTATTTAACAGTTGTGCACTCATTCTACGAGAATCCAATTTTGTTTGTTT
This sequence comes from Oncorhynchus kisutch, assembly GCF_002021735.2. Lineage (NCBI taxonomy): Eukaryota > Metazoa > Chordata > Actinopteri > Salmoniformes > Salmonidae > Oncorhynchus > Oncorhynchus kisutch. The sequence goes on along the minus strand of NC_034186.2, from coordinate 46,275,263 downwards.
GGGGGATGTCTGTAGCTGTGAACTGGGGTAGTTTGTTTCACGTTGCCCTTGGCTTTTGCCGCGAGAGGTCGGAGTTAGCCATTTGAGAGAGTGGTGAATGTGCTGTTAATGACGCAAATCCGGGGGACACCGGCGAACATAACGAACACACCACTGTTCATGATTCCACTCATTCACAAAATGGCAGGTGCGATTAGAACTCAATCAGATCAAGAATATAAGCGTTCTGAGCTTTGATCAACGCTGGGATCAATACTTAGATGTTGACCAGTAATGCAAAATCAGTTTTGTAGCATAATGAGAATTATTAAATATTAAAACCAGTCTCCAAAGCATTATGGCAACAAACCTCAAAGTTACTTCCCTTCATACATTTTGAGGAATAAACTTGACTAAATAAATCGTTGGAATATTCAACTTCAGTCTTGTAACCTAATATTCAGGATAATCGGCACACTGTCACATGGACTGAAACTAAGATTTACCATGGTTGATATTTCCAAGGTGTACAGTGCACAGTGTTAGTTAGGTTAAGTTTACATACATTGATTTTACAATACCTTATTATTATTACCAACAAAACATGAAGGTTTGGGCACCATACTCAAGAGAAACTGCTGGAGAAGGACAGGAAAATTATTGTTTCCATCCAAAGAGTAGCTGTCCATTATTTCCCAGAAGCCAAACGGAGAAGAAGAAGGCCCAAGACAACATGGAAGAGAACAACGGAGGCTGAGCTCCAACATTATCAGCAACAAAAGCTGTGTCACAATGGTGAAGATGTCCAAAGACCTTCAGAAGTGGAGAGCCTTTGTTGCTGCCCTATGCGACCTCTGGCAGTATGGGGATAAGTGAGTAATTACACAACTATCTACTTACCATAGTATTGTGAGATGACAATGAGTGATGACAACCACACGGTCAGGTCACCTTATCTTAGACGGTGAGTTTTTCCCATTTTTGGACTTAGAAATTAGTGATATATATCTTAAACCCATGGAATCTTGAGGAATATAACTTAGAAATGCCTCATGAGCTTAGTTCAACTGTCGTACCCCATCAGAACCCAAAATATGAGCTTGTTTTATTCCAACGTTTGTAAACAATGCTAATGTAAACAAACCACTCTACAGCCTCAAAACATGGTTAAAACTATCCATTTTGTTTAAATGAAGGACTCTCGCTTTAAGTCATACTGTACATAATCATAGTATTCCCTCTCTCACTGTCCTTGATAGGTCTGTTCTTTTCTCTAAAATCACCAGCTTTGTCAGCGAAGTAGGGAGGCATGTTCTGCCGTTGTGTGACCATATGGGTGCTATTAGAGAGTGAACACACAGGGCTGCTACATTAAACAAAGCCCAACAGTGTCCTTTGTCACGGGTGCTTACAGGCCTGGTGCAGAAGGCCTTCCTTGGCAGAAAGCTCCATCAGGGAGGTTGAGCCCAGATGGGGAGCAGTGGAGTGCAGTCAGAGGGCAAGCTGGCAGAGGCCCTTACCCATGCAAAATACACACACAAAAAAAGTGCATGCACACACACTGCAGGGAAACATTAACCCACACACCGTCATGCTCATGCATGCACACGTGCACGTCACACACACGCAAACATATGCATGCACGCTTATATGCAGGATTGGGTAGGTTACTTTCTAAATGTAATCTGTGACGGTCGCTAGTTACCTGTCCAAAAATGGTAATCAGTAACGTAACTTTTGGATGAACCAAACTCAGTAATGTATCTGATTACATTCAGTTACTTTTAGATTACTTTCCCCTTAAGAGGTATTAGAAGAACACACAAATGTATGTTACCAATTGAACGATATCTATTACAGGATAAATCAATGTTAAAGTTTACATAGCTGACTATAATATGGATGTAAAATGTTACTTTATGGGTTGGTTATGTGGCCTTCTTCTAACCCATCGCTTTCTACTACATATCATTCTGTGATTAAGTTATATCTTTACGTAAATAACCAAAGTCTATCAGAATTCCAGTCTTTCCAATAAATCTTATACCCCTTGTTCTTCAAGAATAGTTGACTTGAAAATCAAATCAAATTGTATTTCTCATGTTTAGCAGATGTTGTTGCGGGTGTAGATGTTGTTGCTTGTGTTTCTAGCTCCAACAGTGCAGTAATATCTAACAATACACACAATCTAAAGTAAAGGAATGGAATTAAGAATATATAAATACTTGGACGAGCAATGTCAGAGCGGCATAGACTAAGATACAGTAGAATAGGATAGAATACAGTGTATACATATGAGATGAGTAATGCAAAATATGTAAACATTATTAAAGTACTAGTGTTCCATTGTTAAAGTGGCCAGTGACTTCAAGTCAGCAGCCTTTAATGTGCTAGTGATGGCTATTTAAAAGCCTGAGACATGTAACCACTCTCAGATTAATAGACAGAGCTATGGATGCAAGGACTGACCATCCATGATATCAAAATTATTGTTTTAACTTCTTCGGGACCGGTGTCCCTTCCATTGGATGGTTGAGCTAATGTAGGCTAATGCGATTAGCACGAGGTTGTAAGTAACAAGAACATTTCCTAGGACATAGACATATCTGATATTGGCAGAAAGCTTAAATTCTTGTTAATCTAACTGCACTGTTCAATTTATAGTAGCTATTACAGTGAAAGAATACCATGCTATTGTTTGAGGAGAGTGCACAATATTGAACATGAAAAGTTATTAATGAACAAATTCGGCACATTTGGGCAGTCTTGATAAAAAAAATTTAACAGAAATGCAATGGTTCATTGGATCAGTTTAAACTTTGCACATACACTGATGCAATCTAGTGGCCAATATCTAAATTGCACCTGGGCTGGAATTATACATTATGGCCTTTCTCTTGCATTTCAAAGATGATGGTACAAAAAAAACTTAAGAACGTTTTTGTTTTTGTTTTTTTGTATTATCTTTTTCTAGATCTATTGTGTTATATTCTACCACATTCCATTCACATTTCCATAAAGTTCCAGGTGTTTCCTTTGAAATGGTACCAAGAAATAGTTTTGCACTCCCAATTTTTCAGTTTTTGATTTGTTAAAAAAGTTTGAAATATCCAATAAATGTCGTTCCACTTCATGATTGTGTCCCACTTGTTGTTGATTCTTCACAAAAAAATACAGTTTTATATCTTTATGTTTGAAGCCTGAAATGTGGCAAAAGGTCGCAAAGTTCAAGGGGGCCGAATACTTTCGCAAGGCACTGTATATATATATATATATACACAGTTGAAGTCAGAAGTTTACATACACCTTAGCCAAAGACATTTAAACACAGTTTTCACAATTCCTGATATTTAATCCTAGTAAAACTCCTTGTCATCGGTCAGTTAGGATCACCACTTTATTTGATTAAGAATGTGAAATGTCAGAATACTAGTAGAGAGAATGATTTATTTCAGCTTTTATTTCTTTCATCACATTCCCAGTGGGTCAAAAGTTTACATACAATCAATTAGTATTTGGTAGCATTGCCTTTAAATTGTTTAACTTGGATCAAACGTTTGGGTAGCCTTCCACAAGGGGTAGACGTTTCGGGTAGCCTTCCACTACATTGTAGAATAATAGTGAAGAGATCACAACTATGAAAAAACACATATGGAATCATGTAGTAACCAAAAAAGTATAAAATATATTTTAGATTTTAGATTCTTCAAAGTAGCCACCCTTTCCCTTGATGACAGCTTTTCACACTCTTGACATTCTCTCAATTTATATGTCCAAAAATGGATGTTGCAACTACATTATTGCCCTTTTAAGTCTATCACACTCTCCGAAGCCGATGTAAGTAAGACCTTCAAACACGTCAACATTCACAAGGCCGCAGGGCCAGACGGATTACCAGGACATGTACTCCGAGCATACGCTGACCAACTGGCAAGTGTCTTCACCGTCATTTTGAACCTCTCCCTGTCTGAGTCTGTAACACCAACATGTTTCAAGCAGACCACCATAGTCCCTGTGCCCAAGAAAACTAAGGTAACCTGCCTAAATGACCTACTGACCCGTAGCACACATGTCTGTAGCCATGAAATGCTTCGAAAGGCTTGTTATGGCTCACATCAACACCATTGTCCCAGAAACCCTAGACCCACTCCAATCTGCATACCGCACCAACAGATCCACAGATGATGCAATCTCTACTGAACTCCACACTGCCCTTTCACACCTGGGCAAAAGGAACACCTATGTGAGAATGCTATTCATTGACTACAGCTCAGCGTTCAACACCATTGTGCCCTAAAAGCTCATTTCTTAGCTAAGGACTATGGGACTAAACACCTCCCTCTGCAACTGGATCCTGGACCGCGCCCAGGTGGTAAAGGTAGGTAAAAACACATCCGCCACGCTGATCCTCAACACGGGTGTCCCTCAGGGGTGCGTGCTCAGCCACCTCCTGTACTCCCTGTCCACTAATGACTGCACGGCCAGGTATGACTCCAATACCATAATTACGTTTGCTGATGACACAACAGTGGTAGGCCTGATCACCGACAATGATGAGACAGCTTATAGGGAGGAGGTCAGAGACCTGACTGTGTGGTGCAAGGACAACAACCTCTCCCTCAATGTGATCAAGACAAAGGAGATGATTGTGGACTACAGGAAAAGGAGGGCTGAGCACTCCCCCATTCTCATCGGCAGGGCTGTAGTGGAGCAGGTTGAGAGCTTCAAGTTCCTTGGCGTCCACATCACCAACAAACTAACATGGTCCAAGCACACCAAGATAGTCGTGAAGAGGGTACGACAAAACCTATTCCCCCTCAGGAGACTGAAAAGATTTGTCATGGGTCCTCAGATCCTCAATAGTTTCTACAGCTGCACCATCGAGAGCGTCCTGATGAGTTGCATCACTGCCTGGTATGGCAACTGCTCGCCCTCCAACAGCAAAGCACTACAAAGGTTAGTGTGTAAGGCCCAGTACATCACCAGGGCCAAGCTTCCTGCTCCAGGACCTCTATACCAGGCGGTGTCAGAGGAAGGCCCTAAAAATTGTCAAAGACTCCAGCCACCCTAGTGATAGACTGTTCTCTCTGCTACCGCACGGCAATCGGTACCAGGGCGTCAAATCTAGGTCCAAGAGGCTCCTTAAATAGCTTCTACCGCCAAGCCATAAGACTCCTGAAAAGCTCATCAAATGGCTACCCAGACTGTTTGCATTGCCCCCCTCTCTAATATCTCTACCTGCATGTACATATTACCTCAATTACCTCGACACCGGTGCCCCCTCACATTGACATGGACTCTGTACCGGTAACCCCTGTATATAGCCCCGCCATTGTTATCTCTTACTTTTTTTGTGGTATTTTCTTAAAACTGCTTTGTTGGCTCAAGGCTTGTAAGTAAGCCACTAGGTCCACTAGGTGTCCACTAGGTCTATAGATTTTTTTTTTATCAGAATGAATTAGATTGAGCAATAAAAGCCCCACTTTCATTCCATAGGATGGGATCTGCACAATGCAGCTGTTGCAAGAGCGCATTTTTCACTGGCTGTCCACTGGTTTCAAAAACAATGATTGATCGGCAGCTAAAACTTCTTGAATTCAACCATTATGGGGTTCAAATAAACATTTAGATTTGCAAACAGTCATCCACAACAACCACAATCCGTAAGGCGCAAATAGCCAAATGAGAGAGCAGCTGTGTAATTCACATCAATGTGTTATGTAGATACCAACAATAAGTGATATCCATATCACCGTAGAGTACACCACTGCTGTCATCCTTACCTCCAACCGTTTAGTCAAGTTGGATAATCTTTGGATGCCAACAGCAGTCGCACCATTGGAAGACAGAGCTTGGACTGCAGCCTACAAAAGCCTATTCCTGCTCTTTTCCCACGATCCATCAAACACATTTTTGGTGTGTCATCATTGTGGTCTCTGACTTGTGGTCATTCTCACTCAGGTGGAACAAACTTAAACATACACCTTTTTTCAATGCTGATTCAAATGTCATTGAGAGACAAGTGTTTTATTTATATATTTTTTGCAAACATTCTTTCTGAATTTAAAAGTAATCCTCGAAGTAATCATCTACTTTTCCTAAAGAATCTGTAATCTGATCACAATATTTTTGCTGCTAACGTAACGGATTACAGTTACCGTTTTTTTGTAATCTGTTACTCCCCAACCCTGCTTATACGGGGACCCACAACCTCACATATTCAGACGCTATTGGGGAGAGAGGACAGAGCATGACAATGGGAGGTGAACGACGACAGTGTGTGAGTGAGAAAAGGAGAAAGAGTCAAAGAAAAATTCATATGCAAAGACTCAACCAGAAAGCGAGAGAAAGAGAGATGAAATATAACATATGTGAGCAGACATAACACAGTATCTTGGAGCGAGCTGTACTCCTACACCTGGACGCGAGCCCATGATGCCAGATGCAGAGGAGAGCCAGCCACACACACACACACACACACACACACACACAGACACAGACACACAGACACAGACACAGACACACACAGCGAGAGAGAGAGGGACAGAGACACAGGCAAACATCTCTGTGACTACATATGGCCATGCAGACCAAACAGCCTGCCGCGCTGCTGCTGTCCGCCTCGCTTCCTCTTTAGTTCATACAGTATAAATCAGTGGCATTATGGCCTGCTCGGAGACTAGGAGAACTGCCAATGATAACAATTGACATTAAAACCATTTAAAAGCCATTGGAAATAATCAAACCACTCATTTGACAATTTTGTGTTGTTTTGATTGATTAGACATATTCTGCTTAGCTTTGACAAGAGTGCATTACGTTTTGGATGACATTGTAACATTTTGTATAGGGTTTTATAATAAACTAAGTATGTACAGTACCAGTCAAAAGTTTGTACACACCTACTCATTCAAGGGTTTGCTTTATTTTTACAATTTCTACAATAGGGAAGTCATCCAAACTATGAAATAACACATATGGAATCATTTCGTAACCTAAAAAGTGTTAAACAAATCAAAATACATTTTGTATTTGAGATTGTTCAAAGTAGCCACCCTTTGCCTTGATGTCAGCTTTGCACTCTTGGCATTCTCTCAACCAGCATCATAAGGTATTCACTTGGAATGCATTTTAATTAACAGGTGTGCCTTTTTAAAAGTTAATTTGTGGAATTTCTTTCCTTCTAAATGCATTTGAGCCAATCAGTTGTATAGTGACAAGGTAGGGGTGGTATACAGCAGATAGCTCTATTTGGTAAAAGACCAAGTATGGCAAGAACAGCTCAAATAAGCAGGTCCATCATTACTTTAAGACATGAAGTTCAGTCAATGCAGAAAATTTCAAGAACTTTGAAGCGCTATGATGAAACTGGCTCTCATGAGGACTGCCACAGGAAATGACCCAGAGTTACCTCTAATGAACTTATCCTCTGCAGCAGAGTTAACTGCACCTCAGCTTGCTGCCCAAATAAATGCTTCACTGAGTTCAAGTAAGAGACATCTCAACATCAACTGTTCAGAAGAGTCTGCGTGAATCAGGCCTTCATGGTCGCATTGCTGCAAAGAAACCACTACTAAAGGACACCAATAATAAGAAGAGACTTGCTTGGGCCAAGAAACACGAGTAATGGACATTAAACCGGTGAAAATCTACCCTTTGGTCTGATGAGTCCAAATTTGAGAATTTTGGTTCCAACCGTCTTTGTCTTTGTGAGACACTAGGTGAATGGATGATCTCCGAAAGTGTGGTTCCCACCGTGAAGCATGGAGGAGGTGTGATGGTGTGGGGGTGCTTTGCTGGTGACACTGTCAGTGATTTATTTAGAATTCAAGGCACACTTAACCAGCATGGCTACCAAAGCATTCTGCAGCAATATGCCATCCCATCTGGTTTGCGCTTAGTGGGACTATCATTTGTTTTTCAACAGGACAATGACCCAAAACACACCTCCAGGCTGTGTAAGGGCTGTTTGACCAATAAGGAGAGTGATGGAGGGCTGCATCAGATGACCAGGCCTTCACAATCACCCGACCTCATCCCAATTGAGATGGTTTGGGATGAGTTGGACTTAAGAGTGAAGGAAAAGCAGCCAACAAGTACTCAGCACTTGACTGTTGGAAAAGCATTCCAGGTGAAGCTGGTTGAGAGAATGTGCAAAGCTGTCATCAAGGCAAAGAGTGGCTACTTTTAAGAATCTCAAATATAAAATATTTGTTAAACACTTTTTTGGTTACTACATGATTCCATATGTTTAATTTAATAGTTTTAAGGTCTTCACTATTATTCTACAATGTAGAAAATAAGGAAAAATAAGGAAAAACCCTTGAATGAGTAGGTGTTTGCTCATGTCTACTTTCTGGTTGTTGTCAAGTCCAGTTATGTATCTCCCACACTTCCTGCCCTGTGTATTCCACCCGATACTGACCCACAAAACCCAAAAGCCTGGGAATGACTAATTAAGGATGTGTTTCATTTGGAATGCAACTAGGATAACCGAGGGGGTGCAGTAAGCAAATTAGTGCCTTCTTTTAATCATCCCTGTACTCGTATTAGTGGTAGTCTTTGATCACTGCGCTGGAGAGAGAAGTCCACTCGTGTATTTTGATATGTTTCCTGACACAGGTCCTTGTATTGTTGATGTTCTATTCAGAATAATGCGGAATATTCAATGTGGCATCATGTGTATGCTGATGTGTGTGTATAGTAAACGTATATGTTGGACTGTTATTGTTGAGTGATGTTTGTCAGATATGAAGGGAATAAATGCTATTCTATGCTATGACACAGAAAGAGTTATCATTATCAACATCATTCAATTAAAATATAGTAGCTTCCTCTAGAAGAATAAAGAGGTAATTCTATTTTCTTTGGCATTTCTGGATACATGTCCTCCTACAAAGCAAATTTGCCAGTGTTCATATCCTGGTGTATGTGGTTTTGGTGTTGATGTGGTGTTACTTTGTGTTACCATCAATGATCCCAGCTGGTGTTGCTTTAAAAAATATATACTGAGGTTCAATCAGGGTGTCAAATTGACCAGTGTTACCTACAGTGGCGCAGCGCAAGGTCAGGCAAGGCAAAAAATTCCAATAGGAATGGCACATCACTTTGCAAGCCAGCATTAATGTGACTTGCAGGCTTGATTTTGCCTGCAAACCATGAGTTTCAGGCCACCGTATTAGGTTAAAACTAAGGCCTCATGAATTATCTGTTGTTTTGTGTTAAAGAATACACCACCCCAATAAAAGGAAAGGAGGTATTTAGTTATAGTGTAGGATCAAAAGTATAAACGTACTAACATACTCCATCTCTGGTCTTTTAATGTCTGATGCTTTCTATGAGTCATCTGTGATCTTCAATCACCCCAAAAGGCTTGATGAGACTTTCTGTAAGCATTTGTAAAGAATGAATCCAAAAAGTGGAGCTCCCAAAGGATGTGGCACAAGAGGGCGCAAATTGACCTTCTCCCATTGGCCATACACTTCTACTGACCTCTGACCTATCCGTATGACTGGTCAGGATCCATTAATGACCCTTCTTATCCCAACTGTATTTTGAGAGGTTCTCCAGGCAGGTTGACCTTTAAGAGCAGGGTCACAGGGTCAAAGGCTCCCCGTAGGTTCAGACCATTTGCACCGCAGTAAGAGCAGGATGTAATCAGTAGGACCAAAATTCTAATATAGACCTATTAATTTATTCATATATTTAATTTGCATTCATTATTTCTCACTCTCTCTCTATCCACTTTTTCCTTTGGTTAGCTGTGAACAAAGGTCACAAAAGAAGAAAAAGGTGAGAGAGAAAGAAAAGGGAAGAGGGAGAGAAAAGAGGAGGGAACTGAATCTAATTTGTCAACCTATTCAGACAGCTGCGGCTGAGATGAGAGTTTTAACATAAAACATCTCGACGACTTCTCTTTAGTTGGAACGCTCTCCTCTTGACATGTACAGTCACACGTCGGTGACAATGATCATGAGGGTGTGCGATAGCTCTAATGTTGGTGTGTCACTGCCACATCCAGATGTGTTTCCTCTCAGCACAACAGTATGAAACACAAACATTTGGCCAGCTGGGCTATGGGACGAAGTGTTGATCACAAAGTGTTGTTACTTTAAATGCTTGTTGCCCTCCAGAAAATAACATTATATAAAATTGCTGTCGGTTTTGGGCTCTTAACATTATGTTGCCAAAGCGTTGTTGCAGGGCCACTAGAAAGTCACTTATTACTACATACAGTAGTGTTAATCATTTTTTATAAATACGGAGTTACAATTTGTGATGTTTAGCTGGATATAGGACTAATTTGAGTGCTTTGATTATGGTGCTTATCAGCATGGATTCTTTCTACAGACTAACCTGTGATTGGTCAAAGTTCACACTGAATTGAATGAAGGCGCAGATAATGCACAGCACTGTAGCCACAGTGGAGTTGGAAAGATGTGTTTTGTCATTACCGATACTTTTGTGTTTTGTCATTACCAATACTTTTGTATTTTGTCATTACCAATACGTTTGTGTTTTGTCATTACCGATACTTTTGTGTTTTGTTCAACTGACCGGTGAGGAAACCTATTTAGAAGACAACTCAGCTGTAGTTATATTAGACAGAAAAGAGATGCGTCACCTCACAAACCTCACACATAATCCATGTTGTGTCGTAGGTGGACTCAGGGACTACTGATGCGTTCAGGTAGACAGTGAGCAAATGCACCCTACTGGTTAAGAATTACTGGAACCCTAATATTGAGTCTACGTTGGGTTTAGAAGCTAGCTAAATCTTCCTGTGTAGATCCACATAAAGCCAACGGCATGCTTCAAACGGCCTGCCTTGAGCTGCTTTTGTCAATGTAATTTAGATGTACAGTGGGGGGGGAGGAGTCCTTGTGTACATATCAAGAGTGTGGAGTGTGGAGGCATGTTCATGCAGAGTTTGTTTGCAATGAGTGTGTGGTCATGTGGTGTGTATATGATTAGGTTGTTACATGTGTATGCGTATCTGCGTGGGCGTGTGTGTGTGCGTGCGCCATTAGCAAGCTTCCCAAATCTGCCTTCTAGGCACAACTCAGTGTTAGAGAGAGAGCGAGAGAGAGAGATAGAGAGGGAGGGATTATGGTCGGTGGCAGCAGGCGACCAAGCAGCAGAGGTGGCTGCCTGCTTAGCATCCAAGTAGAGGAGATGTAAAGTGACGATGTCCCCCGTGGTGTAAATATGTTAATTCCAAATGAGTTTGCTGGCGGAGAGGAGTGCGCTGTATGGCGAGGGGAATGGAAGAGATGCTGATGCACCCGCTCGCCCCCTGATTCATTCTTTAGTTATCTAGCCGCTCGGCTTAAAGCTGCCCCAGCCAGGCCCCTGTCTTTCTTTGTCTTCCTCTACTTCTTGCTGCCGTATGCAAATGAGGCCTTGGATGAGAGGGAAAAACTCAAACAAAACAATTCCCAGGATCGCTGGATGGGCTGAGTTTTCGTTGGTCTCTGGTGAGAGTCAACCAGGGGAGGACGACTGCCCCCTCTCATCGAAGCCCCAAAGTTCAGGGCCAACAGCGGTAATACCGGAATTGTTCACAGAAAACAGGATCCTCCATTATAGCGAATGGGACAATGGCAATCTTCGTGTGAAGAAAAAATTCATTTGAAGACCATCAATGGCATCAACAATTGCTTCCATTACACCAGATGAATGTCCTTGAACCGATTATTTTAAAATCGCACACAGAATATAAGGATAATTTAGTAGCTATTGGCAGCCTGCAGTATTCCGGTCGGCCTTCAACTTGACACACTCAATGAGAGGGGGCTGCACTGAGTTAGCCTGCAACATCACTTCCTGGAGTAGCTCAAACGGCACATGCTATGTCTCCATAAAGCTTCCACGAGACGCCATCTTAGCCCAACTTCCAACTTGCCAATTCACCCTTTCGAATGGCACACATACACAGCCCATGTCTCAATTGTCTCAAGGCTTAAAGATCTTTCTTTAGCCCTCTAGAGTCTAAGACCTGTCTAAGACCCCTTAAGTTATCAAAAAAAATATTGGATTAATTATTGGATGAAACGTTGCATTTGTTGTTAGCCGACGTGAAACGCATTGAATAACAGATTCACTACATGGAACAACAGATACGTCTCCCAAAAAAATCTAAAGGAAGTGTCTGTCCTATATTTGAGAGATTTAAAGAAAGATCAGGAAACGATGTATTTTTTGTATCCCCTTATTTTAGGCACTAAACTATCTCTATATACAGTACCAATCAACATTTTGGACACACCTACTCATTCAAGGGTTTTTCTTTATTTTTAATATTTTATACATTGTAGAATAATAGTGAAGACATCAAAACTATGAAATAGAACATATGGAATCATGTAGTAACCAATAAACTGTTCAAAAACACAAAAAATACTTTATATTTTACATTCTTTAAAGTAGCCACCCTTTGCCTTGATGACAGCTTTGCATACTCTTTGCATTCTCTCAACCAACTTCACGAGGTCACATGGAATGCATTTCAATTAACAGGTGTGCCTGTTTCCTTTTTAATGCTTTTGAGCCAATCATTTTTGTTGTGACAAGGTAGCGGTGGTACAAGAAGATAGCCCTATTTGGTAAAACAGCTCAAATAAGCAAGGAGAAACAACAGTCCATCATTACTTTAAGACATGAAGGTCGCTCAATATGGAAAATGTCATGAAATTTGAAAGTTTCTTCAAGCGCAATCGAAAAAAACATCAAGCAATATGATGAAACTGACTGTATATTCTTAAGTTTGTTAGAGTTAACTGCACCTCAGATTGCAGGCCAAATAAATGCTTCACAGAGTTTAAGTAACAGACACATCTCAACATCAACTGTTCAGAGGAGACTGCTCGAATCAGGCCTTCATGGTTGAATTGCTGCAAAGAAAACACTACTAATTGACACCAATAAGAAGAAGAGACTTGCTTGGGCCAAGAAGCACGAGCAATGGACAATCTGTCTTTTGGTCTGATGAGTCCAAATTTGAGATTTTTGGTTCCAACCTCTGTGTCTTTGTGAGACGCAGAGTAGGTGAACGGATGATCTCTGCATGTGTGGTTCCCACCGTGAAGCATGGAGGAGGAGGTGTGATAGTGTGGGGGTGCTTTGCTGGTGACACTGTCAGTGATTTATTTAGAATTCAAGGCACACTTAACCAGCATGGCTACCACAGCATTCTGCAGCGACACACCATCCCATCTGGTTTGCGGTTAGGCTGTGTAAGGGCTGTTTGACAAAGAAGGAGATTGATAGAGTGCAGCATGAAATGACCTGGCCTCCACAATCACCTGACCTCAACCCAATTGAGATGGTTTGGGATGAGTTGGACGGCAGATTGAAGGAAAAGCAGTCAGCATATGTGGGAACTGCGTCAAGACTGTTGGAAAAGCATTCCTCGTGAAGTTGGTTGAGAGAACGCCAAGAGTGTGCAAAGCTGTCATCAAGGCAAACGGTGAATACTTTGAAGAATCTAAAATCCAAAATATTTGATCTTTTTTTGCTAATTCATGATTCCAGTAAAAAGAAAGAAAAACCCTTGAATGAATAGGTGTGCCAAACCTTTCACTGGTACTGTATACTTCCATCATTTAATTTCTTCTGGTACCAGGGACCTTCAGACGAGACTTGTGAGGCATGTGGGCGTCCTAGATCAACACGGAGGATGGCCAAACCGTGTGGACGCTATAATCGTTTTAGTGAAAAGACAGATTCCCCCCCCCCTCCAGCTTAATCTGACACATTTTTTTATTTATGTTAATTAGATTTCCACGGGGCGTAGAAATTGTAGGATAAGGGTTCATCTGTCTTCGTCTACACTGATTTGAAGGGGATTTAACCAGTGACATCAATAAGGGATCATAGCCTTTACCTGGATTCACCTGGTCAGTCTACGTCATGGCAAGAGCAGGTGTCCAGGTGTCCTTAATGTTTTTCCACACTCATTGTACAGCTCTGTGTAGAGCCATAACTTTTACTTCAGAGTCAGAAATGACATAAATGACTCCTGGTGGTGTACGTCTGTACCTCAGAGAACCCAAACAGCTGGTCAAGGGGTCATGCTGCGTGTGTGTTGGTCAGGGACCTCCATTGGTTTAATTGTCAACATATTTGTGCTCTCTCTATTTCCCGCTCACTCTTGCTCTCTCCTCTCCCACTTTCTCTTGATTTCCCTCTCTAGCATTCCCCTCGCTCACTTTCACTCGCCCTCTGTCTCTGTAGCTTCCCTTCCATAACTTTCTCTCTCCCCTCCCTCTCTTGCTGTCCCCTCCCTTTCTCCTCTCTACCTCTCCCCGATGGCATCATCGTAAACCTGGCCCCATGTCCAGTGACTATGGTTCAAGATGGCTGCTGTCCAGGGCACTTCTGAGAGCGGCGTCGGGCTGCCGATGATGAACGGGGATGCATTGGGCTTCTGACATCCCTTCTGTTCCGCCAAGCGTGTCCCCCTTATATACACTACACCCCTGCACTGCGCCACTGCCAGCCAAGCTTTAAACATGAGGCAGATTGAGAAGGGACACGGATAAACACACACAAAAAGTCAGACACACACGCGCGCACACACACACCATGCACCGCTGTACCCGCCTCACCGCCACTGCATGCATTTGTCTGCGGGGCAGGATCGCATGTTCCTACCCAGCGTGGTAGAATATTCATGGCGCTCCCTCTCTCCAATCTGTATGTGGATTAAACCAGTCCCTCCATTTGTGTATCATCAGATCAAGCTCATGTACAGCAGGCGGACATGAAACAGTCATCCGGATGGCATTATGTAAGGCACAAATGTACTCCATGCATGCCTGTTCAGGGCAGGGATGCGGTGAGGTCGGGCTTCAGGTCTGCATAGTAAATGACACCCTATTCCCTACACACTGCAACACTTTTGAGAAGAGCCCTATGAGCCCTGGTCAAAACTAGTGCACGATATAGGGAATAGGGTGCCATTTGGGACGCACCCTTGTGTCTGTCTACTACCCCTCAATCTTACTTAAGATCACTTCCTATGACGATTCCATTTAGAAAACTAAGCAATTGGTTCACATGAAGGGGTTGGTTTGGTTTGTGTCGATGCCTTTGCTAACTGGCATTTCACACTGAAATGAGAAGCCTATTCTATAACCCCTTATTAATATAGAATAAGCTGTTAGGGTGGCACACTTGACGTGAGCGTACTAATGTGGGGTTGTGTGAGTACATTCATGTCAAGAGGAAATATATGCTCATGCATGTTGAGTGTAATTTTATAATAGCATTCTGGTGAGTACGTTTAATATGTAAAAGCTTTACATCTAACCAACGTTAGATGAAAACTCAGAACAACCAAAACCAAAGGCTATGAATGATGTGCATGCATGTAAAACATTAAGAAATGCTGTCTGAGAATATAAAGTCTCATTGTGAAAACATTTATTGTGATGTCCTACTCATTATAAAATGTATCCTTGTTATACAATGCTGCAGCTCGATTGTATTACAGAGCTGACAGACCAAACTCACCAAGTTATTTTCACCAATACACACAGCTATTGGTGAATTCTAGACTAAAATAGATGACATTTGTTTGGCTAACCAATCACTCAAATGCCTACCTCACGTTGAAAATGACAACTTATTTTATAGAAGCTTGATCCTCAGAATGAATGACACATACGGATGTCTGTTTTGCTGAAACTATTCATAGGGATCAGCTTTATCATTGGCCCTAATTTGCCCAATTTGGCCCCTGTGTGTTCCGCTATGCGTGCCCTGCTATGTTTGAGTGCTAGGCATGATGGGCGCCGTGCTGAGGGGCCGTTGGCTCCGGTCAGAGCCTACTTATTGGACGCTCAGCTCTTCTGTCAGGCAACGGCTGTCTGCTTGTGCAGGGTCCATGTCAGGAGAGTGTGAATCAGTGCAGCGCTGATACACCCACAAGACTCACAGCTGGAAACAGGCCACTGGCATTCGATCTGCTTCTCTAGTTGTCCCACCTCTCGATTTGTCCTCTCAAACGCAGTAGCCGTATGCCTTGTGTTGTTGTCGGAGATGGTGCAAGGTTGTTTGCGGCGACATCACGAGGTAACGTGTCTAATAATGTCTACGTCCCAAATGGAAACCTATTCCCTACATAGTGCACTTTTTTGTTGTTGACCAGAACCAACCCTATATGGGTCCTGGTCAAAAGGAGTGCACTATATAGAGAATAGGGTGCCATTTGGGACACAGTCAATGGGCCAATAAATCATTCTATGTACTCTCAAAATAACATTAGAAGAGGAACATTGGAGGCTCTCTGAAAAGAACATTAGGAATAATGACGGCATTCTGAGATCAGTACGCATATTCGGTCCATCTATACCTCTGAATAACTGGACTTGATGTTCAGTATTGAAAATCTGTTTCCAGTGACTAATTGTATGTTCCTTCTTTTCAAATCTCTCTGGATAATATTGAGCTGCTGTTACAATCCCACTTGCGGGGCTCCCAATAATGACATCTTTTCACCTGTGTCGGTCTAAAAGACGACATTACTTTGAGCTTAGGTAGGGGGGAAAAAAAGACAAGGACATTTGAGCCGAACCCTCTGTGTATTAAATCCCTTGCCGTGTAACACAATCTTCGGTCTGATCCTCTTAATGTACAATTTCAATGACTATCATTCTTTTGGGAAGAGCGTTCCGTCTTCAATCGCTGGCAGAATCATTCAATCTAATTAAAGGATAAGACTGTGTGTGTGTGTGTGTGTGTGTGTGTGTGTGTGTGTGTGTGTGTGTGTGTGTGTGTGTGTGTGTGTGTGTGTGTGCGCGTGCGTGCGCATGTGTGTGTGTGTTTGTGTGTGCGCACGCGCGTGTGTGTGTACCCCGTACTGTTCCAAGTGAGAGATGATAAGTGCTAAACCTAGATAACCTGAGGAATTATTGTGTTTCTCCTGGGAGGTCTTTGCTCATAAATAAGATGGCCGATAGCCTTTGTGTGGCGCAGGGGCCGCCTCAAAATACTTTTTTACTTGAGTTAGGTTCCTTTGCACTTTGGTAACAGCCACCCATGCTAATAGGCAGCAATTGAATATTCAATTCATTGAACAAGAACGATTTAATGGATAATATATCATTTACGTTGGAGATGTATAAACATACGCATTGCTGATTGGACTGTAAGTCACATCGGTGTTTACCTTTATTTGAACGCTAATGTTGGCATTTAGCTGCTTGTCATCACATTGGTTTGTTTACCTAATGGAGACAGACGTCTATTAAGGGCGAGGTGGGACTGGGAGATCGCGTCGCATCTCATTAAAGCCACATTAGATTGCTCACGGTAGACGACCCTACTGATTCATCAGATCTATGCCACTGACTGGTAATGATTGCTCCTTTAGCTTAGCAACGGTATGGCTAATAGATGTGTTTGCACGTCTCTTACCAGACACTTGTTGTTTTCTGAGGTGCATGCCTTTTGTGTATGCTACTCAACAGCGTGAGATGTAGTGCACTTCTGCAACTCTCTGACCGGCACTTGGTTGGGAGGAATGGGATCGTTGCCTTTAACATTATGTAACAACCTCCTCGTCATTGCTATTTTAAAAAGATCAGCACTGTGGAGCAAAAGGATGTGTTGTAAATGTTATTTTCAGACACAGAAATGTATTTTGCTTTCTGAGGCAGATTTAAGGGTTAACGACCTTGCTGTAGGGCACAATGGCAGCACATGGCGTAGCATACCCACCAGATTATCAAACAGAACCAAACAGAGTGGGTCTTAGAGTCAAGTGTGATGGGAGAGAGACATGGAATACCATCCATAGTAATCTAAAGAGCTGTGTTGTATCCCCTCGTCCTGGGGTTCATCCTTATTAATTTGGGTGATTATAATCTGATGACAGAGCAGTCCCTGTAGGAACACTAATTAGTTCCACTGCAGGAGCCCAAGCTGATCCCAACCGTGACCTGATATTTGCCTGTGTGCGCTGGGCTGAAAGATGGCCGCAGGGCTGGTTTTAATTGCAGCGCCATTGGAACGTGTCATAACCTCACCAGACCCCACAATCAAAGGACTGCGTGCAGAGACACTTCCTGGACATACCTCAGAGGGGCATTACCTCAGATGATGGTGATAACGGCGAAGACAGGCAGGCCAAACAGCAAATCACAATCAGAGATAGATAAGCCTACAGCTTCCAGCACTGAGGTGACATCACCACTTAGCAACCAGATAAGAGAGAAGCGTGTGTGTGTGTGTGCAACAAAATTGCACTGTTTTACCAATTTCACATCAGATTTTGACGTTTTTCCATACGTAAGTGTCTTCGACACGCTGGGCTGACTCCTGCTCAGAAAGTGTTCCCTTTCTCTAAACGTAACATTCCAAAGTTAAAGGTTAAGGTTTTGGATAGGGTTACGTCATTAAGATTTGGCATTAGTTCCCGGATGGAATGGTTAAATGAACATGTGACCTTCGGATCCAGAGTCAAGGGATTACCACTGAGTGTCTACCACTGGGATTGAACATGTGACCTTCGGATCCAGAGTCAAGGGATTACCACTGAGTGTCTACCACTGGGATTGAACATGTGACCTTCGGATCCAGAGTCAAGGGATTACCACTGAGTGTCTACCACTGGGATTGAACATGTGACCTTTGGATCCAGAGTCAAGGGATTACCACTGAGTGTCTACCACTGGGATTGAACATGTGACCTTCGGATCCAGAGTCAAGGGATTACCACTCAGTGTCTACCACTGGGATTGAACACATCTTCAGATCTGGATTTACCCACACCCGCCATCCCCGTCCACAGCGCCATGCCCATCCGCCACCCCCGTGCACAACGCCCTAGCAAAACCCAAACCTACTTGATGGTAATAGCGCTCACTGTTGCCCCTAGTGGCTGGTTTTGAAGGCATTGAAGGCATTTCCCGACATCCTCAGGACATGGACAGACGTCTAATTACCAAGTCAATCTTCAGCTATGTGCCTGGTGTGTGTGCCTGTGTGTGTGTGTGCCCATCTGTGTGTGTGCGTGTGTGTGCTCATGTGTGTTTGTGTGTGTGCGCACATCTTCCCAAAGACATGGAACAGTAGTGAATTATTGAGGAGGTGGTAACGAAGCCGGGGCATGGGCCAGGTGTGGGGTTTCATAGGCACATTGAGGGGCAGGCACTGGCTGGCAGAGATGGGATGGGATTAGCGGGTATTAGGTGAGGGTCGCCAACACTAGGTGTCTGGCAGAAATTGTCTCAATCCACATCAACCCAGTATTGTCACACACACACACAAACAAACACACACACTGCACAAAGAATCCTAGAAAGAATAATTGGGAGTAAAGTTTCTCATGGGGTTCCATTTCAGAAAGGTCTATGTGGGAGGAACCTATGTAACAGTAGGGGATCTTAAACTCAAGGAAGGGTGCTACTATGATGGAGGCACTTTGAAAGAAGTGGGTCCACACGCATTCCTCTGTGGTTACACTGAGTGTTGGAGCTAGCGCTGGTGCTAAACCCAGACTGTGTCAAGTGATTACTCCAGACGCTGAATTAATATCGAAGGCAAGCTTACTGTACATAGTCACTGGTGGCCAAGATTGAGGAAATGCTACTTTAGGGACCCGCAGCACTAAGAGGCGCCATGGCAACAGACAGATGCCGGGGAAGGAGAGGATTTCGGAGTGCATTTCGTTAAGGACTAAAGACTAAAGTTAACTTACAGGAGCCACAGGAGTGCTAATAATAAGATTATCCTCTCTGTTCATTAACTCAATCAAATCTCATACCCGTCAAATCACAAGTATCCATTTTGAAAGGAGAGAAAAGCGAAAATTCAAACAGAAGCTGATTGGCAAAGCCAATACAAGATACAAAGATAGAACAAACAGCTGAGCCAAGAGGAGGAGGAGGAAGGAGGAAGAGGAAGAGTACAGTATTTCCAAAATGATATATCCATACATTTTTCACATTTATGTTTTTTCATCAGAAATTATTGTTTATGGGTACTGTCATGCGTGTGTAAAATATTACTGTTCTCAGATTTTAAGTTTATGTTTTGCAAAACGCTATCCATTGTTTAGGTGGAATGGAATGTCCGAATCCTATATATACACTGTTCAAAAAAATAAAGGGAACACTAAAATAACACATCCTAGATCTGAATGAAATATTCTTATTAAATACTTTTTTCTTTACATAGTTGAATGTGCTGACAACAAAATCACACACAAATTATCAATGGAAATCAAATTTATCAACCCATGGAGGTCTGGATTTGGAGTCACACTCAAAATTAAAGTGGAAAATCACACTACAGGCTGATCCAACTTTGATGTAATGTCCTTAAAACAAGTCAAAATGAGGCTCAGTAGTGTGTGTGGCCTCCACGTGCCTGTATGACCTCCCTACAACGCCTGGACATGCTCCTGATGAGGTGGCGGTTGGTCTCCTGAGGGATCTCCTCCCAGACCTGGACTAAAGAATCTGCCAACTCCTGGACAGTCTGTGGTACAATGTGGCGTTGGTGGATGGAGCGAGACATGATGTCCCAGATGTGCTCAATTGGATTCAGGTCTGGGGAACGGGCGGGCCATTCCATAGCATCAAGGCCTTCCTCTTGCCGGAACTGCTGATACACTCCAGCCACATGAGCTCTAGCATTGTCTTGCATTAGGAGGAACCCAGGGCCAAGCGCACCAGCATATGGTCTCACAAGGTGTCTGAGGATCTCATCTCGGTACCTAATGGCAGTCAGGCTACCTCTGGCGAGCACATGGAGGGCTGTGCGGCCCCGCAAAGAAATGCTACCCCACACCATGACTGACCCACCGCCAAACCGGTCATGCTGGAGGATGTTGCAGGCAGCAGAACGTTCTCCACGGCGTCTCCAGACTCTGTCACGTCTGTCACGTGCTCAGTGTGAACCTGCTTTCATCTGTGAAGAGCACAGGGCGTCAGTGGCAAATTTGCCAATCTTGGTGTTCTCTGGCAAATGCCAAACGTCCTGCACGGTGTTGGGCTTTAAAGCACAATCCCCACCTGTGGACGTCGGGCCCTCATACCACCCTCATGGAGTCTGTTTCTGACCGTTTGAGCAGACACATGCACATTTGTGGCCTGCTGGAGGTCATTTTGCAAGGCTCTGGCAGTGCTCCTCCTTGCACAAAGGCGGAGGTAGCGGTCCTGCTGCTGGGTTGTTGCCCTCCTCCACGTCTCCTGATATACTGGCCTGTCTCCTGGTAGCGCCTCCATGCTCTGGACACTACGCTGACAGACACAGCAAACCTTCTTGCCACAGCTCGCATTGATGTTCCATCCTGGATGAGCTGCACTACCTGAGCCACTTGTGTGGGTGGTGGACTTCGTCTCATGCTACCACTAGAGTGAAAGCACTGCCAGCATTCGAAAGTGACCAAAACATCAGCCAGGAAGCATAGGAACTGAGAAGTGGTCTGTGGTCCCCACCTGCAGAACCACTCCTTGGTGTCTTGCTAATTGCCTATAATTTCCACCTGTTGTCTATTCCATTTGCACAACAGCATGTGAAATTTATTGTCAATCAGTGTTGCTTCCTAAGTGGACAGTTTGATTTCACAGAAGTGTGATTGACTTGGAGTTACATTGTTTTGTTTAAAACCTCTAGTGACTCCCCTTCCTGCATGAGGTAGCGTAATCATCGACTGACACTAATTAGCATGATGCAACGGACATAAATATTCCTATTCATGAAAATCACAAGTGAAATATATTGAGACACAGCTTAGCCTTTTGTTAATCACCCTGTCATCTCAGATTTTCAAAATATGCTTCACAGCCAAAGCTAGACAAGCATTTGTGTAAGTTTATTGATAGCTTAGCATAGCATTTTGTCCAGCTAGCAGCAGGTAACTTGGTCACGGAAATCAGAAAAGCAATCAAATTAAATTGTTCACCTTTGATGAGCTTCAGATGTTTTCACTCACGAGACTCCCAGTTAGATAGCCAATGTTCCTTTTTTCCAAAAAGATTATTTTTGTAGACGAAATTGCTCCGTTTGTTCTTCACGTTTGGCTGAGAAATCACCCGCACGAAAACGCCGAACAATATTCCAAATTAGCTCCATAATATTGACAGAAACATGGCAAACGTTGTTTATAATCAATCCTCAAGGTGTTTTTCAAATATCTATTCGATAATATATCCACCGGGACAATTGATTTTTCAGTAGGACCGATTGGAATATTGGCTACCTCTGTATTTTACGCGAGAATCACTCTGGGAGCCATCAGGTGACCAGTTGCGCAATGTAGCCGCTTACGGGTATTCTTCAACATAAATGCGTAAAACTACGTCACAATGCTGTAGACACCTTGGGGAATACGGAGAAAAAGTAATCTGGTTGATAGCCCATTCACAGCTCAATAGGGACGCATTGGAACGTAGCACTTTTAAAACATGAGGCACTTCCGGGTTGGATTTTTCTCAGGCTTTTGCCTGCAATATCAGTTCTGTTATACTCACAGACAATATTTGTACAGTTTTGGAAACTTTAGAGTTTTCTATCCTAAGCCGTCAATTATATGCATATTCTAGCATCTTGTCCTGACAAAATCTCCCGTTTACTACGGGAACGTTAAATACTGCCCCCTAGTCACAAAAGGTTTTAAGTGTTCCCTTTATTATTTTGAGCAGTGTACATTTACACCTGGATCTCGCAGCTAGCTAGCTGCTATCCGTGTGATTATTGGCTTACGTCGATCCCGGAGCAAACATCAATTATTCCGGAGCTAGCCAGCTGAAGAGTTCCATCAGCCACTCCTGGGCTACAATCACCTATCCGGACCCGTTTTACGGCCAAAGCGGAGCCCCAATGGGCCTTCACGACTGGACTACTGACGTTATCTGCCCGAGGGAGTTATCCAACTGGTCCTTCCGTCGCGACGTTACCTGAACGCCCATCTGCGGCCCGCTAATCGTTAGCTGTCTTATCGGTCTATCGGACAATTTTTCTTGGGTCACCATAACTATATCTATTTTGCCAATTGGATTGATCCCCACTACCACACGGAACTCCACTAATCTTCCAACGGAAACGCACGAGTTGGCTAAAAACAGACCACCATCCTATGCTAGCTTGCTACCGATGGCCCGGCTAGCTGTCTGAATCGTCTGAATCGCTGTGACCCCAACCAACCTCACTACTCACTGGACCCTTATGATCACTCGACTAAGCATGCCTCTCCTTAATGCAATATGCCTTGACCATTGCTGTTCTGGTTAGTCTTTATTGGCTTATTTCACTGTAGAGCCTCTAGCCACCAAAAATTCTGAAATGTTCATCCCTAAATAGAACATTTTCAGACAAGATAGAACGGCCACAGGGGGCAGTGTTGCAATCTACTGCAAAGATAGCCTTCAGAGTTCTGTCCTACTATCCAGGTCTGTATCCAAACAATTTAAACTTCTAACTTTTAAAAATCCACCTCTCTAAAAACAAGTCTCTCACCGTTGCTGCCTGCTATACACCACCCTCTGCCCCCAGCTGTGCTCTGGACACCATATGTGAACTTATTGCCCCCCATCTATCTTCAGAGCTCGTGCTGCTAGGCGACCTAAACTGGAACATGCTTAACACCCCAGCCATCCTACAATCTAAGCTTGATGCCCTCAATCTCACACAAATTATCAATGAACCTACCAGGTACCACCCCAAAGCTGTAAACACAGGCACCCTCATAGATATCATCCTCACCAACTTGCCCTCTAAATACACCTCTGCTGTTTTCAACCAAGATCTCAGCGATCACTGCCTCATTGCCTGCATCTGTAATGGGTCAGCGGTCAAACGACCTCCACTCATCACTGTCAAACGCTCCCTGAAACACTTCAGCAAACAGGCCTTTCTAATCGACCTGGCCGGGGTATCCTGGAAGGATATTGATCTCATCCCGTCAGTAGACGGGTGCCTTCCTCACCATCTTAAATAAGCATGCCCCATTCAAGAAATTTAGAACCAGGAACAGATATAGCCCTTGGTTCTCTCCAGACCTGACTGCCCTTAACCAACACAAAAACATCCTATGGCGTTCTGCATTAGCATCGAACAGCCCTGTGATATGCAACTTTTCAGGGAAGCTAGAAACCAATATCCACAGGCAGTTAGAAAAGCCAAGGCTAGCTTTTTCAAGCAGAAATTTGCTTCCTGCAACACAACTCAAAAAAGGTCTGGGACACTGTAAAGACCATGGAGAATAAGAACACCTCCTCCCAGCGGACCACTGCACTGAAGATTGGAAACACTATCACCACTATAATTGAGAATTTCAATAAGTATTTTTCTACGGCTGGCCATGCTATCCACCTGGCTACCCCTACCCCAGCCAACAGCACTGCACCCCCCACAGCAACTCGCCCAAGCCTTCCCCATTTCTCCTTCTCCCAAATTCAGTCAGCTGATGTTCTGAAAGAGCTGCAAAATCTGGACCCCTACAAATCAGCCGGGCTAGACAATCTGGACCCTTTCTTTCTAAAATGATCTGCCGAAATTGTTGCCACCCCTATTACTAGCCTGTTCAACCTCTCTTTCTTGTCGTCTGAGATTCCCAAAGATTGGAAAGCAGCTACGGTCATATATTTATTTATTTTCACCTTTATTTAACCAGGTAGGCAAGTTGGTTCAACCTCTCAATTATTTGACCGACTCTCTTCTCTGTCTACATCATGATGTCACTCTTGCTGCTGGTGTGTCTCTGATCCACCTCTACGCAGACGACACCATTCTGTATACTTCTGTTCCTTCTTTGGACACTGGGTTAACAACCCTCCAGGCGAGGGGGGGCACTCTTGACCCAAACTGCTACAGACCTATATCTATCCTACCCTGCCTTTCTAAGGTCTTCAAAAGCCAAGTCAACAGATTACCGACCATTTTGAATCCCACCATACCTTCTCCGCTATGCAATCTGGTTTCAGAGCTGGTCATGGGTGCACCTCAGCCACGCTCAAGGTCCTAAACTATATCTTAACCTCCATCGATAAGAAACAATACTGTGCAGCCGTATTCATTGACCTGGCCAAGGATTTCTACTCTGTCAATCACCACATCCTCATCGGCAGACTCAACAGCCTTGGTTTCTCAAATGATTGCCTCACCTGGTTCACCAACTACTTCTCTGACATTGTTCAGTGTGTCAAATCGGAGGGTCTGCTGTCCGGGCCTCTGGCAGTCTCTATGGGGGTGCCACAGGGTTCAATTATTTGACCGACTCTCTTCTCTGTCTACATCATGATGTCACTCTTGCTGCTGGTGTGTCTCTGATCCACCTCTACGCAGACGACACCATTCTGTATACTTCTGTTCCTTCTTTGGACACTGGGTTAACAACCCTCCAGGCGAGCTTCAATGCCATAAAACTCTCCTTCCGTGGCCTCCAATTGCTCTTAAATACAAGTAAAACTAAATGCATGCTCTTCAACCGATCACTGCTTACACCTGCCTGCCTGTCCAACATCACTACTCTGGACAGCTCTGACTTAGAATATGTGGACAGCTACAAATACCTAGGTGTCTGGTTAGACTGTAAACTCTCCTTCCAGACTCACATCAAACATCTCCAATCCAAAGTTAAATCTAGAATTGTCTTCCTATTTCGCAACAAAGCATCCTTCACTCATGCTGCCAAACATACCCTTGTAAAACTGACCATCCTACCAATCCTCGACTTCGGCGATGTTATTTACAAAATAGCCTCCAATACCCTAATCAATAAATTGGATGCAGTCTATCACCCTCTGTTTTGTCACCAAAGCCCCATATACTACCCACCACTGTGACCTGTACGCTCTCGTTGGCTGGCCCTCGCTTCATACTCATCGCCAAACCCACTGACTCCAGGTCATCTACAAGACCCTGCTAGGTAAAGTCCCCCCTTATCTCAGCTCGCTGGTCACCATAGCATCTCCCACCTGTAGCACACGCTCCAGCAGGTATATCTCTCTAGTCACCCCCAAAACCAATTCTTCCTTTGGCTGCCTCTCCTTCCAGTTCTCTGCTGCCAATGACTGGAATGAACTACAAAAATCTCTGAAACTGGAATCACTTATCTCCCTCACTAGCTTTAAGCACCAGCTGTCAGAGCAGCTCACAGATTACTGCACCTGTACATAGCCCATCTATAATTTAGCCCAAACAACTACCTCTTTCCCTACTGTATTTATTTACTTTTGCTCCTTTGCACCCCATTATTTTTATTTCTTTACCTCCCTTATCTCACCTCATTTGCTCACATTGTATATATACTTAATTTTTCTACTGTATTATTGACTGTATGTTTGTTTCACTCTGTGTTGTTGTATGTGTCGAACTGCATTGCTTTATCTTGGCCAGGTCGCAGTTGTAAATGAGAACTTGTTCTCAACTTGCCTACCTGGTTAAATAAAGGTGAAAATAAATAAATATATTTGACTGTGATATCTGGTTGTGTCACCTAGCTATTTTAAGATGAATGCACTTCCTGTAAATCTCTGGATAAGAGCATCTGCTAAATCACTAAAATGTCTTATAATCTCATATTATTTTTATTACTGTCACTAATGTATAATTTGTACAGTTCTTTATAAATGTTTTTATTTGGTAACGATCACGACTCCATTAAATCATATATGAAGGCTTAATAGCGCATTTGAAGCCAACGAAGTCAGTTAAGATGGTATTTCATGTGGTAGAATTATGTATACATAACATGCGCAGCTTGTTCTACTCCAGGAAGTGATGTTGCAGGCTAGATCCGTGCTGCCCCCTCTTATTGAGTATCTCAAGTTGAAGGCCGACTGGGGTACTGCAGGCTGCCATTAGCTACTAAATTATCCTTCTGTCTTCTGTGTTAACGGTTCAAGGACATGGTGTCATAAAATACATTTTTGGTACCATGGTTGTCTTCGTAAAATGTTTTTATTTACCCGAAGATTGACCACAAAGCCATTTCCCCATTCACTATAATGGGGATTTTGTTTTCTGCAAACAATATCTCCTGTAATGCAGTTGGCCTTAAACTATCTTCAATGAGAGGGGGCAGCCATTCTTCCCTGTCTGTAGCCCCTGAATGGTTAACTACAAAGACAGAGTCAGCAGTGAGAGGACCACTTTCCCAGAAGGCAACATGAAACGGAGAGGAGGAATATTTATCCCGAGAGCCCGCTAGGGAACTAGCCCGCTGCTGGCAGCTGGCAAAGTCAAATGGCTCACCTGAAGAGTTGGTTCACAAGTTCAATGAGCCTTTCCCTCTTGAAATAGTCGCACTCTAATGACATGAAAAAACATGCTAGTCTTTTGTTCGGGATTCTAACAGGAGTTTGACGACGACCGTTTTTGGCCACTGTTGTACTCAATGGCTTAAGTGCATGTAGAAATCAAACAAATAGGACATGAATTCAGTCCACTGCCCTCTATTATGAGATGTGTACCAATCAGGGTTGGGTAGGTTACTTTCTAAATGTAATCTGTTACAGTCACTAGTTACCTGTCCAAAATTGTAATCTAACGTCACTTTTGGATTACCCAAACTCAGTAACGTAATCTGATTATTCAATTATTTTTTAGATTACATTCCCCTTAAGAGGCATTAGAACAAGACAACAATGTATGTTACCAATTGAACAACATCTATTGCAGGATAAATCAATGTTAAAGTTCACATAGCTGGAAAAATATGGATGTTAAATTTTAACTGAAAGGTTGCTGGATTGAATCCCCGAGCTGACAAGGTAAAAATCAGTCGTTCTGCCCCTGAGCAAGGCAGTGAACCCACTGTTCCTTGGGCACCGGAGACGTGGATGTCGATTAAGGCAGCCCCCCACACCTCTCTGATTCCAAGGAGTTGGGTTAAATGCAGAAGACACATTTCAGTTGAAGGCATTCAGTTGTACTGAACTGACCATATATCTCTTTCCATACTTTAAGACATAAGGGCCAGTCAATCTAGAACATTTCAAGAACTTTGAAAGTTTCTTCAAGTGCATCAAACACAATATTGAAACTGGTTCTCATGAGGACTGCCACAAGAAAGGAAGACACAAAATTATCTATGCTACAGAGGATAAGTTCATTAGAGTTACCAGCCTCAGACATTGCAGCCCAAATAAACGCTTCACAGTAACAGACAGTAACAGACACATCAACTCAGGCCTTCGTGGTCGAATTGCTGCAAATGAACCACTACTAAAGGACACCAATACGAAGTAGAAACTTGCTTGGGCCAATAAACACGAGCAATGGACATTAGACTGGTGGAAATCTGTCCTTTGGTCTGATGAGTCCAAATTTGAGATTTGTGGTTCCAACCGCTGTGTCTTTGTGAGATGCAGAGTAGGTGAACGGATGATCTCCGCATGTGTGGTTCCCACCGTGAAGCATGGAGGAGGTGGTGGGATGTTGTGGGGGTGGTTTGCTGGTGTCACTGTCAGTGATTTATTTAGGATTCAAGGCACACTTAACCAGTATGGCTACCACAGCATTCTTCAGCGATACGCCATCCCATCTGGTTTGCACTTAGTTGGACTATCATTTGACTTTCAACAGGACAATGACCCAAACACACCTCCAGGCTGCGTAAGGGCTATTTGACCAAGGAGAGTGATGGAGTGCTGCATCAGATGACCTGGTCTCCACAGTCACCCAACCTCAACCCAATTGAAATGGTTTGGGATGAGTTGGACCGCAGAGTGAAGGAAAAGCAGCTAACAATGCTGATTTGAAAGTCATTGAGAAAACAGAGAAGTGTCAAATAATTGTAATAATAATATCGTTTTTCAAAAGTATCTGTAATATGATTACAATTGTTTTTCTGGTAACGTAGCGGATTACAGTTACCATTTTTTGTAATCCTTACATGTAACTGCCACGCCCTGATCTGTTTCACCTGACCTTGTGCTTGTCTCCATCCCCTCCAGGTGTTGCTTAATATCGCCGGTGTATTTATCCCTGTGTTTCCTGTGTCTCTGTGCCAGTTTGTCTTTCTTGTCAAGTCAACCATCATTTTTGTCTCTCAGCTCCTGCTTTTCCCAGTCTCTCTTTTCTCGCCCTTCTGGTTTTGACTCTTGCCTGTCCTGACTCTAAGCTCACCTGCCTGACCTCGAGCCTGCTTATCGTCTTGTACCGTTTGGACTCTGACCTGGTTACTGAACTCTCACCTGTACCAGACCTGCCTTTTGCCTACCCCTTTTGTTATAATACATATCGGAGCTCAACCATCTGCCTCCTGTGTCTGCATTTGGTTCTCGCCTTTGCCCTTATATTAACAGATTACATGTAACCCGTTACTCCCCAACCCTGTGTACCATAAGCAAAGATATGCAACCATGAAATATTATGCCAGCAGTACAAGTACAGCACAAGGTTAATTAATGTAACGATATTGTAGTGTTACCGATAAACGCTAATTCCTTCCATCCATGTGTTTTCACAAATTCTAAAACCATCGTAAAAGTTCCATCAGTCTGTTCCAAGACGCTGCTTGAAGGCCCACATAAACCAGATCCCATGTAATTCAATCTGAACTCTGATTCAAAGTGATATCTTTAGTTAGCCCTATTGAAATACTCGTAAATCCCCACATGCGCCATTCTCTCTGTTGCAGTGAAGTGCAGTCAGGTTAGGCAGAGTAGGTAGTGCTACCCATGTGATAATCTAATCACAAAAGCTGTCATGAAACACACATAAGAAATACAATTATATAAAAAATTGTCATTTTTTTTGTTCTCTAATGTTTTTTTCTCAATGATTCTGTTTGTTTTAATGCTAAAAATCTAAACAATTGCTAAAACTGAATCAAAACCTCAGGAAAGGAGCCAGGGTTTTCATGACTTCCATTCCTCCTATTCAAATCCATTCATATTGTTGAAGTGTGTGCGACTGTTCCTGACTCCAGTCACAATAGACAGGATCAGTACAGGGATCGTTGCTTTGCCTACTGTAGCTTTAAGTGGCATCAATTGTTGCATTGAGCCAATTTCATTTTTTGGCGCATACGTAATTGCTTAAACATGTTGTGGGTATTGGGTATTGCCTGGGGTTAGCTCTGCATATTTGGGTATGTCTACAGAAACCGAGTGTATAAAACATTAAGTACACCTACCCTTTCCATGACCTAGACCGATCAGGTGAATCCAGGTGAACGCTATGATCCCTTATTGATGTCACTCGTTAAATCCACTTCAATTCAGTGTAGATGAAGGGGAGGAGACAGGTTAAAGAAGGATTTTTAAGACATGAGACAATTGTGACATGCATGTTCCATTCAGAGGGTGAATGGGCAAGACACAATATTTAAGTACCTTTGAACAGGGTGTGGTAGTAGGTGCCAGGCGCACCAGTTTGTGTCAGGACCTGCAACGCTGATGGGTTTTTCATGCTCAACAGTTTCCCGTGTGTATCAAGGACATCCAGCCAACTTGACACAACTGTAGGAAGCATTGGAGTCAAAAAGGGGGCGCATTCCTGTGCAACTCAGATTAGGAAGGTGTTCCTAAAGTTTTGTACACTCAGTGTAGTTTGGCGCTCGCAAACCTTGAACTGAACAAAGCTAGTTAGAGAGAAAAAATAAACTGACAAATGTACCAAGTTGGAATAATGTAATGCAGCGTTTGGAGGGTTTGAAGAGTGAAACGTCAACTATAATGAAAGTTAAGCCCAGACAGGGAGCATACAGGAGCTATACAAGATGTGACTGACAGGCGAACAGTGAGTACTGGACTATCCAGTTGTCTGAAACGTCATTACAAATTCATACTTTTTAACCTGGATTTTTACACATCTTGGACACCTTTTGCTATGTGGATGTAACGGAAAGGGCTTCTCCCGCCTCTAAATGCATTCCCGAGCCTTGGCTTCCACAAAATGGATGTGACTAACACGATTCTATGTGTGTGGTGCATGGGGGTACACTTACTTAGGAGGATTCTGTTCTCCGACCGATGAATGGACTTAATTTACAATGTAGGCCTAAATGCATTGTCCTTTGCAATTTGCTTGTTAGGCTATTGTTAAATTAACATGAGAATATTACTATGTGTGTGTGTGTGTGTGTGTGTGTGTGTGTGTGTGTGTGTGTGTGTGTGTGTGTGTGTGTGTGTGTGTGTTTGTGCACGCCACACACATTGGAAGACATGTAAATCCATTGTGAATGTATTTACAGTAGATGAAATGTGTCCATATATTGGACTTTTAATGCCACCTATCAGTTGTAACTGTGGATTCTACATTGGTCTATGGCTGAGCTGAGTTGTTGGAGCTGTCTGTTGTATGGGGAACTTGGTTTATTTCAAAGGTTAATTTCTGAGTAAATCTGGCTTTGATAATAACCAGTGCTTACCCAGCCATCAACATCACCGCACGTCACTGCTCTGATGTAACTAACTCAAGTTCATTTATTTAGATAGAGATGATTCGGGCTATTGCATTTGGAAGAGTGGGGTGGACTGTCTAAATCAGTGACACTTACATAGCAGCCAAGGGGCCGTAGCTAACCTGATATTACTTTTCCCGAGCTCGGCCTGTAACTTTGTAAACAAAACATACACAGAACTCTTATTTCTTCGGAAATATTGACGAAGCAATTCAAATACATGATGGGATCACAACCAACTGCCAGCCGTAGATATCATTAAAAAAAAGTTACTATTATGCAGATTAATTGTTTGGCATATGGTAATTAGTTGATCCTCTCCTAATCATCATAGTCAATGTACAGCAGGCAACATTTCTCTGTCTCTGTTGAGACTTCTAAAATGGTCTCTTTCCGTCCGTTTGCGACGTTTGCTCGTTGGTTTAAAACGGGAAAAGAATTGCCTACTTGAATCTGATAGAAGATCAGCACTCCAGAGGTTCTCCTTAGTGGCTCTCAGTGGAGCGTTGTTGTTGTTGCTGTTCTGGGACAGACCTCTATCCTCCCATCTTCCACACACAGCTCACAGTCTCTCTTAGCTATATAATGGAGCACCTGGTAGGTAGGCTGAGTCTGGGAGATGTGGAGCGTGTGGCAGGGTGCCAAGGCCACGCACATTAGTACAGTTAAAGTTTTATGTGCTAATGTGTTCTGGTGCCAACGTCAACACCACTGCAAGCTTGCAGGGAGGGATAGGGATGGAAGGCAGGAGGGAGGGAGGGGGGGGGGGGGGTGCAGTGAGGGTTGATTCATTCACCAATAAAATGATGGCCTTGTGAGTCAGATATTTTTCTCGAAAATGAGAGGAGATGAAGGTGGAGATTGTGATGAGGCACACACACACACTGTATAACAAATATGTTTTAAGGGCCCTTTCCTCCAGTACTAGAGTGTGGTAGAGTACATCATTAGCCAGGGAGGAAAACGTCTATTCGTCTGAGAGACAACAGCTGTATGCTCCATGAGTCTATATTTAGAACAATTAAAAACAGTGAAAAACAGCCATCGATGTAAACCATCACAAACAACAGATTTACAGCCTTTCCAGCAGTCTGCAGTCTGCCTGACTGACTGAGATTTCAATTTGCCGGATGGTAATGTGCAAATGAATATTGGTTGGAATTTAAACACTTTGCATGACATTGGTACAGTGAGAGCTGCCAC
This sequence comes from Oncorhynchus kisutch, assembly GCF_002021735.2. Taxonomy (NCBI): domain Eukaryota; kingdom Metazoa; phylum Chordata; class Actinopteri; order Salmoniformes; family Salmonidae; genus Oncorhynchus; species Oncorhynchus kisutch. Next base: position 46,242,718 of record NC_034186.2, on the reverse strand, counting down.
GTTCCATGGAATTCGTACTCATGGTTATCCCCATATTGTTCTCTGAGTTAATGGAAAAGACCGTATCAAAGTACTGAACTAATTAATAGGGCTATACACAGTGCGTGTACAAACACGCGCATGCAGCGCACACCGCACACAGTGCGGTTCACACAACACACCACACACAGTTCCTTAATACTCAGTCCTTCTGGTAACCTCTGTGCACAGATGTGCCGTGGATGCAAACACTTAAGAGCAAACACATTTTGTCACCAAGTCTTTTAATTTTGGCACTCACAAATAGTGTTGATTAGAATCAATCATTTTATGACAATAAGAAATGTACGACCCAGTAGAAGTGTTGGTGTTAATTGGAATCTCTTCACTTGCAGTGTAATTTGCCCCGAAGGTCTGATCTGGTGGAGACCGGCATAAGTTGGAGGAGAAGAAGGGGAGATGTTGTATTAGCGTTTGTTACAGGTTGCACATTACCCGACTTAGAGAGGCTCTAATAACCTAAGGAAACAGGATTACACTCATAAAGTGGGTACCACAATATACAGTAACCATCATAAAGAGTGACAAAATTAAGAATGGGCCAGAGAGGTTTTTGACGTGATAGGGAATATTTAAACTTTTGAATGCCTTCATGTTTCCATGCATTATAGCAGTATTGATAGTTGTCACGACTTTTGATCGAAACGTGTATGTGATGACGAGCATCATGCCACTCAAAACCTTGTCATATACATGTGATACGGGAGTATCCATCATGGGATGCTAGTCTCTACTACAGTATGTTTGCTCTATCTCCCCCACCTGCTTAGTATCTCCCACTCCTGCTTAGTTTATGTAGGGAAGAGAAGGGGAGGAAGGAGTATGGCCCATCCCCCCCCCCCTCTAGACTCTTAGAAAAAAAGGTTAATTGGGGTTCTATATGAAAACCTTTTGGTTCTTTGTTCAAAATGTAAGAACCTTTTTCAAAAAAAGGTTAAATCCTCTAGACATACAGCCTTAGGGGTTCTAGAATTAATATGTTTTGATCATCACTGTCCACCAACTGCCATTTTTATCTAGCATGATAAAGATGATGGTTGACTCAAGATGACGGTTGGAAATACCAAAAAGCATGCGATTTGTTATTAAGGTAAGAAGGTTGCTATTTTTATTCAAATATATGAATCCATAATCATATGATAAACTATAAGCCGGATACTGTACATAAGGTTGTTTTAGAGTTTGAACTTTGTAGGCTACCGTTTGTTTGTTGACTAGCTAATGTTAGCTACCTAGCCTGGGTAAAAGGAACTTTCAATTAGCCACTTTGCAAGCTAGCTAGCTAACCCGTTTTACAAATAAAGGTACATTTGTATTATTGAATATACCAAAAACAGCTACAGACTCAGCCTGACATTGGCGATTACATTTTTTTAAACAATTTTTTTAAATATCAGTATAGATTCAGAGGCAATCGTACTGCTCCCTCGTACTGCTAATGCTGATGACAACTGCATGTAAGTTGGTCTTTAGCATATACAGTGCATTCAGAAAATATTCGGACACCTTGATTTTTTCCACATTTTGTTACCTTACAGCCTTTATCTAAAATGGATTAAATAGTTTTTTCCCCTCGTCAATCAACACACAATAACCCATAATGACATAGCAAAAACAGCTTTTAGAAATTTTTGCAAATGTATTCAAACCAAAAAACTGAAATATCATATTTACGTAAGTATTCAGACCCTTTACTCAGTACTTTGTTGAAGCACCTTTGGCAGCGATTACAACCTCGAATCTTCTTGGGTATGACGCTCTGTCAGGTTGGACGGGGAGCGTCACTGCACATTTTCAGGTCTCTCCAGAGATGTTCGATCGGGTTCAAGTTCAAGCTCTGGCTGGGCCACTCAAGGACATTCAGAGACCACTCCTGCATTGTCTTGGCTGTGTACTTAGGGTTGTTGTCCCATTGGAAGGTGAACAATCGCCCCAGTCTGAGGTCCTTAGAACTCTGGAGCAGGTTTTCATCAAGGATCTCTCTGTACTTTGCTCCATTCATCTTTCCCTTGATCCTGACTAGTCTCCCAGTCCTTGCCGCTGAAAAACATCCCCACAGAATGATACTGCCACCACCATCCTTCACCATGGCTGGTGCCAGTTTCCTCCAGATGTGAAACTTGGCATTCAGGCCAAAGAGTTCAATCTTGGTTTCATCAGACCAGAGAATATTGTTTCTCATGGACTGAGTCCTTTAGGTGCCTTTTGGCAACCTCCAAGTGGGCTGTCTTGTGCCTTTTACTGAGGAGTGGCTTTTGTCTGGCCACTGTACCATAAAGGCCTGATTGGTAGAGTGCTGCAGAGATGGTTGTCCTTCAGAAAGGTTCTCCCATTTCCACAGAGGAACTCTGGAGCTCTGTCAAAGTAACCATCGGGTTGTTGGTCACCTCCCTGACCAAGGCAGTTCTCATCCGATTGCTCAGTTTGGCCGGACGGCCAGTTCTAGGAAAAGTATTGGTGGTCCCTAAATACTTCCTTTTAAGAATGATGGTGGCCACTGTGTTCTTGGGGTCCTTCAGTGCTGCAGAAATGTTTTAGTTACCCTTTCCCAGATCTGTGCCTCGACATAATCCTGTCTCTGAGCTTTTTCTTGAAAATTCCTTTGACTCCATGGCTTGGTTTTTGCTCTGACATGCACGGTCAACTGTGGGACCTTTCATAGACAGGTGTGTGCTTTTCCAAATCACGTCCAATCAATTGAATATACCACAGGTGGACTCCAATCAAGTTGTAGATGATCAATGGAAACAGGATGCACCCGAACAACATTTTTAGTCCCATATCAAAAGGTCTGAATACTTATGTAAATAAGCTATTTCAGTTTTTTATTTGTAATTTGCAAAAATTTCTAAAAACCTGTTTTCGCTTTGTCATTATGGGGTATTTTTCATTTTATTAATTTTAGAATAAGGCTGTAACGTAACAAAATGTGGAAAAGGTCAAGGGGTCTGAATACTTTCGGAATGCACTGCATGTTCTGCATAGTATTTTGTCTATAAGATTGACTCATGCTTTGGCTACTTTTTTCTTCTTCCCAGCCAGACAATAACCTTTACTGTACTATTCCATGAAGAAGCCATAAACCCCCTTAAGGTTGGTACCAAGATTGATGTGGGCTGTTGTTCAAACAAAGAGCCCTTCTGGCCAACAGTGCACATTTCCAAACGTTGCAAACTATGCTTGCATTACCTAAACTGTTTTTGTAGGAGTGTGACTGTAAGGACAATAAAATGTAAAAACTATGCTGGTATTCTTTTGTGCATTATCTAATTATTTATTTTATTATGTTCTTAGCTAGTAAGCCCACTATTACTATTTTATTAATAGTAGCCATGATTCATAAATGGCACCATACAGGATTCTATATGGAACCAATTTGGTCCTGTGAGGAAAAACTCATAGGGTTCTATATTGGGTTAAGTGAAGAAGAACCCCTAGGATTCTGGTCAAAGAACCCTACAAAATGTTTCTATATATAACTTTATATAGGTTATATATATTCTACATATAACTTTATATAGGTCGTTATCTATAAAGCGTAGAGCGTTCAATTTGCCTGCTGGGGGGAAAGGAGACCCCAGCTCTGCTAAAAACCCTTGACGACTGCATGCCGTTTTCAAGGGATCGTTAAATAAATGTTACCTATTTGGTTGTAATATCCTCACCCCTTGAAGAGCATAGTCAGAACTACAAATGTCTGATTATTCTATGCAAAACAATTGCGCATATATTTAGCCCTATCGTAAGGAGTTATACAGAAAGTAACTGAATGCTTTTCATGATCAGTAAACATCAATTGATCATATCATTTCAGATATGTGAGGGTAGCCTCACGATATCTCTAATTTAATTGGATATTTGAGTGATGTAAATATGAAAGTGAACTATACAGTACCTGACAAGTACGAGTGGTTTAGATTCATTTACCATCCTTTGTGGGCTCTGCCTGTCAAGCAGCAGAATGGTGCATTTGCCGATGTCCTAGTAATGATAATGTTACATTCCAAGCATACTGATAGAAACTTTGTACAGTTGGCTAAACATAATGTGCTTTTTGCCCCAACCAATTTAGGCCTACCTAGAGAAGTTAGCTAAGAACCCCTTTTGAAAAAGGTTTGTAAGAGTGTTTAACTACGATTGCTGCTGACAGACATGATAGGCTACATTGATTGATGGACTATGTTAAATTGGCTAGCAAGCTAGCTAATAACAGATCACATCAATATGGGTAGTTAACAAGCTGACTTCCAGGGAATGAACTAGATGGCTATATCCAAATGTTGTTTGATTTGCTTGCCCTCTATAGTGGTGATGAGAGTAGTCCGACAGACTACTTTATCACGACAAGGACTAATTTCAAGCAAATTCCAAAAGCCTAATCTCTGATGAAGCAAGCTAAATGACATGCTGTCTGCTTAGCCAGATAGCCTTTCCATCTGGCATGTAGCTACCCTCATATGTATCTGAAAAATACATGATCAATTGATGTTTACTGATCATTATAAGCTTTCAGTTACTTGCTGTATAACTCTGATGATAGAGCAAAACGTGGAGTAACCGTAAACATGTTGTTCTGACCATGCTCTTTAAGAGGTGATGATATTCAAACCAAATAGTTATAACATATATTTAACAATCGCTTAAAAATGGCACGTAGTTGTCAATGGTTTTAGCAGAGCTGGGGTTCTCCTTGAATAAGTCAAATTGAATGCTCTGCATCTTATTCTGCCGTTTTACTGATAACGAGTTATATGAAGAAAGCAATAGAATATTTTTTTTTTCTCTGAGTGTAGCTGTTTCTCCCCCTCTCTGTCCCTCCATCTCTCTATTTATCTGTGTCTCTCTAGCTCTCTCGCCCTCTCTCGCCCTCTCTCTCTCTCTCTCTCTCTCTCTCTCTCTCTCTCTCTCTCTCTCTCTCTCTCTCTCTCTCTCTCTCTCTCTCTCTCTCTGGGAACAGAGAATGTTTGTTTTAAAGGCACTCAAGACCAGTGGCGGTCAGTGCCGTTTAACATTTCAGAATATTGGATGACTGTCATTCATATTCCATTCACCAAGTTCAATGTAACATTGATAGGTTTAGGCCATTACGTGAAACACTATATCCATCATGAAGTTGCTACAACCTAGCCTATGAATGAAAGTTTACAAGGTAGGTGCAAACTGGTCGAGAGACAAATTTGAGGTTACAGACTGTGACACATGGACAGACAGCGACACATTCAGTACAGCCTATTATTGCCTGCATCTAGCTGATATAGAGTGTAATTGTGACGATCGTCTGAAGAAGTAGACCAAGGTGCAGCGTGGTCAGTGTTCATGATCTTTAATACTCAGAACACCAAACAAAAACAACAAAAGGAAAAACGAATGTCAGGTTCTGCCGGCTTCACAGAGCTAACAAAAACAAGATCCCACAACATAGGTAGGAAAACAGGCTACCTAAGTATGATTCCCAATCAGAGACAACGATAGACAGCTGCCTCTGATTGGGAGCCACACTTGGCCAAAAACCAAAGAAATACAAAACATTGAATGCACACCCCACATCACACCCTGACCTCACCACATAGAGAAATACAACGGCTCTCTAAGGTCAGGGCGTGACAGTAATCATTACTCCAACAGTTGTAAACAATAGTTTCTATTGGACAAATTCAGGCATGTTTATCCCCGTTTTGTTCCATTTGCTTCCGTTTAAGATGGAAGGGATACACCCCTGATCACGGATGAACATAGTTCACTTTCATAGTAGCCACGTTGTATTCCTTCTTGAATCTATGCACTCTCCTCCTCTCACCTTTTCCCTTCGCTTGTGGACTTGAATGCACAACACATCAGCTGCATGTGAAAAACCTTTACAAGCCAAACCATATCATACCACCGCTACACACAGCCTACATCATTGTCACTATATTAGCTAAAGTAATGTCATAGTCAACATAGCTAATAGAAGTAACGCGTTAGTAAACCCGCTACAATCATGCAGTAACTTTACAGTGTACAGTTAGTAAGCAGTTTGGCAAATACACAGGCGGGCCACAGTGGCAATAAATTGGTAGAACCAAAAGAGTTCCAGTGTTGTGTTGGATAATCATAGCCACTTAGCTAACATAGCATCCCTCTGTTTGAGCAGGGTGATGGATTAGGCTAAACTAGCCAGCTGCATTTGCTAGCTAAGTAAGTGAAACTGAAGAAAAAAAATGACAATCCCTATCTTTCTCTTGGTTCTCCCTCCTTTTGGACGAAATGCATTTGTTAAAAACTCTTCAACTATTGTCTTTCTCTTTGAGTCAACTACTCACCACATTTTATGCACTGCAGTGCTAGCTAGCTGTAGCTTATGCTTTCAGTACTAGATTAATTCTATGATCCTTTGATTGGGTGGACAACATGTCAGTTTATGCTGTAAGAGCTCTGATAGGTTGGAGGACGTTCTGAGGAAGTTGTCATAATTACTGTGTAAGTCTATGGGAATGGGGTGAGAACCATGAGCCTCCTAGGTTTTGTATTGAAGTCATTGTACCCAGAGGAGGACAGAAGCTACCCTACAGAGTGCTGTTGAAGCTACTGTAGACCTTCATTGCAAAATGTTGTCTTCTAATCAATTATTTGGTAACGTGAATATATTTAGTATAGTTTTATCTAAAAACTGTAACTTTTAAAAATGTTTTACAATTGTTATTTTTATGAAATTCACTGAGGAGGATGATCCTCCCCTTCCTCCTCTGAGGAGCCTCCACTGCTCCAGACTCTGACAGGTAGCAGAATGGATGCGCCAGACATGGCTGCAGGGAGATGTTTAGGGGTGTGGGTAATGGATTATTATTGTATTTATTTTTTCATCAGGGTGTGTGTGTGCACCCTCAGCACCCCTACTTCCCAAGGCTATGGCGCTTGCTCTCGTCCACCGGCCCCCACCACTGTTCCTGTGAGGCCCTTAGCAAAGACACCAATGCCTTCAACATATATTACACACACACACACACACACACACACACACACACACACACACACACACACACACACACACACACACACACACACACACACACACACACACACACACACACACATGTGCAAATAGACATGTGCAGACACACACGTATACACATACACACGCACATATACACACACACAAACACACACAAATGCACACAGGCATACACACACGCACTCAAATGCAGACACGCACTAACACACACATGGATGCACACGGTGGTGTTGTGGAGTGTATACACAGGATCATAAACTGGGTGGTTTGAGCCCTGAATGCTGATTGGCTGAAAGCAGTGGTATATCAGACCGTATACCACGGGTATGACAAAACATGTATTTTTAATGCTCTAATTGCGCTCTTAACCAGTTTATAATAGTAATAAGGCACCTTATTGCTATTGCGTCGTGCCTAAAAACAGCCCTTAGCCGTGGTATATTGGCCACATGCCACACCCCCTCGGGTCTTATTGCTAAAATACGCCATATACCCGCTTATTTTTCAGTGGGCATTGCGTATACTCACTTCTTAATCCCCACTGATATGTATCAAAGTAGTGTAGTCGATGAAGCTAGTAGTCACATCAATTAATAGGGCTGATGTAACAGATCTAAATGTTTAGTTTAAAGTGTTGATAAACTATTATTTCTTTACATTTTAGATGTAGCAATGTACATACAACACTAAAGGCTACTTTGAAGCAAGATAAGACAATCCTCATAATATGAAGTAAAATGCCCAGGTTTCACTGAAGAAACAGGAAAAATATAGCGTCGGTAACGATAGACCTAACCGTCTTCTGGTAGATGGAAAGGCTTTCCCAAAAACCTACTCTATTAAATAAATGTTAACTACAAAGCAGAATGATATCATGATTATATGCATCAATCCACAAATTTTGCAAACTCCAATCTCATGTGCTACAGAAACACCGCTAATCAAACAATAGTGCCAGGTGCCTGCACACTTCAATTAAAGAATAACTACATAAAAGTGGTCTCCTGATGTGGTTTAAAAATTGTTGTGGACTTAGAACATACAATTTTGTTATTTTTGTGTTTAAAAAAGTGTGACTTTGAGAACAAAAACCTGAAAAAAATGGGGGAAATCTCAAACCTGTGATTTTTTTCATAGTTTATCTGTTTCAATAGTACACCTACTACTAACCTACTGCACTTAACTAGCATCCTGCAGGTCCTGCAGGACTAAAAATAGTTTAAAATATTTTTTTCTCACAGAAGTAGTGCACTGGGCCTTTACTTCTCCTGTATTAACGGACCAATACAGCCATCTGGTATTAGCAGACCAATACAGCCATCTGGTATTAGCAGACCAATACAGCCATCTGGTATTAGCAGACCAATACAGCCATCTGGTATTAGCAGCCCAATACAGCCATCTGTAGAGCGGGGAGATGCTTTTTTCCCCCCAATAAATTGTAAGGAGTGCTTGTGTGTGGATTTATATTGGCCTTAATGTGTGTGTGTGTGTGTGTGTGTGTGTGTGTGTGTGTGTGTGTGTGTGTGTGTGTGTGTGTGTGTGTGTGTGTGTGTGTGTGTGTGTGCGTCCAGTGATGCCAGGAAAAGTGGGTATACTCAAATTTTGCGAAGGAAAGGTGCCCTGCGTGAAAAATCCTATGAGAAACTCTGAATGACCTGAAATGACAAATCCCATTCGTATTGGTATCTCACAGTAAGGCCAACCCAAACTGAGTTAAACATCCCAAAATGGTTGCCAATTTCACAGGTTGAAATTGAACCAATATGCAGGCAGCTTGTCGTGGTGCAGGCTTTTTTTTAATCGCCAGTTCAAAAACTGCTTATTACAAGAGAGCAACATAAAAGGCCAAATAGGATTCCTCATGTGTTTTGGTAGGAATGCTTAATGAAATATGTCCTTTTTCTGAATTGGCATAAAATAAATACGTTTCGGTTGGCAACTATTGTTGCATTGCTTCGTTGCAGCTGCGGTTGAGTGTGTTTGTCTAGCAATTACATCTGTGTATTTCTCAAACAGTTTGTGTCTCAAGCATATTATTTCATGTTAGCGCTATTCAATGGTTCATTGTTTTGTACCTCAACTGTCTGTCAAAAGAATCAAACCTGCAATCATTTCCAATTAATATTGCTAGTCCTTGTGGTAGAATCAAACAGGCACAGTCTGCCCATCATTAATCGGTGTAGGTCTACTAGGTGAAGCCCGCCAACTCAAACACTGTAGCTGTTCAAAGATCAAAATAAAACCTGTTTAGTTTTAGTCTTCAAGACTGACAATCTGTCAGTAATGGCTTACATAGGGCACTAAGCTTTAGCAGGTGAAAGGGGATAGAGTGAATTGAGTGAGAGAGCACCCTTCCAAGAAGAGGTTACCCACTAGGCACAGACATCAGTTCAACATCTAGGTTTGATCACTATCCTTCCATTTGACTGAGTTGTCAACTAACGTGAATTCAGTGTGAAATCAACAAATGATTTGAGCAAATTTGGTTAAAAAGCCAGAAGGACTTCTTCCTTTCCACTTGGATACAACATTGACAAATGTTTCTTAATTTTTAGTTGAAAGGGTGTGGAAACAACGTACATTTCTACCAACTTGTGCATATACTGTAAAAAAAAAAGATGTCGCAGCAATCTTTGATACTGCATTGCATTCCTGTGACGCACCAAAGTAATCAAGTTAGGTATAAAGACATTTGGCAGGCGACGGTCTACAAAATGATAAAGCAGTTGTAAAGCTGTACATAAAAAGATGCTTGTCCAAGATGTTGGTTGGGAATGAATTGAATCATGCGGATACATTATCCCATAATAGATAAATCACACACGCACATTACTCAGCACGAGTGTGGTGGTTATGTCCAGTCGACAAAGGGAGAGTGGGGTAAGTCGAGTCCTTTTTGGACTTTTTGGACAGCATCACCACATCAAGGGAAATTGAGCATTCTTTCTAACAAATATATTTACATAAATTTCAGGATGTTGTGTGTCACCGGAAACATTTATGTAAACATATATATATATATTTTTTAATAATAATAATAATAAAAAAGTGGTGAAACTTACCCTGGGTAAGTTGAGCATGGGGACAAGGTAAGTTGAGCATGGGGACAAGGTAAGTTGAGCATAGGGACAAGGTAAGTTGAGCATAGGGACAAGGTAAGTTGAGCCGCCTTGGGGTAAGTGGGTGATGGGGTCCTGTCACAGTGGGTGAATGTTCGGTAAAAGTTACATTCATGGAATGGATGTGTGTTATGTTGTATATCTTACATGTACACCCACATTCAGATATAGATCTCTCTGTTCAATATCACATACCCTTCCATTTCTTGACCAGTTGTCTGGGACATGGATGTTGTTTCGATGTGCCAATTCGTAAGCAAGTTCTCTGCATTTGAAGCTACTAAGATCATGACACTGGTCCGTGATTATTGATATGCTTGAGCAAGCTCAGACTCCGTGTCCTTAGATAAGACATGTTGTGGCTCTGCTACTCTAGCATAGCCTCTCTTTCCCACACAGATACACGTTTGTCTCCTTTTTTGTCAATGTACCTCATTCAGTCAATTTTATTTTCATCTCTTGCTTTCTGTTGCTCGAACGGACCTCTATCCCTTATCTCACTTCCTTGGCTGCTCTCTCTCAGGGGGGGGGGGGCTAGACTCCTGCTTGTTTCACATGTGTATACACGAGGCATGACGATGTCTGCTTTGTAACAATAAAAATGGACTATCTTGCATGACACTGCACAAAACGGACTAAATGCAATCATCATTTGTACAGGGTATGGTGGCCATTAGTTCAACTTACTCCATGGTCATTGGCTCAACTAAGCCCAGGGCAAACCTGAATATTATCCACAATGATGCACTTTCATGCTAGGTTTAAGAGCTCATATTGTATCTTGTAGAGACCCCAACTGATGTATAAAACAATCTTAAAACGATCCACTTTGTTTAGATACAAGCACCATGAAACCTATAACATAATACATTCATTTGACCGGGGGAAAATATGATTTTTGACCATACTTGCATACCACTTTTTCCATGTGGTTTCTTCCTTCACAGACGCCATGAAATGATGACCTCTTTCAAAAAGAAATTGGTCAAATTATTCATTTCTGTGTATAGTTTCCTAGAAACAAGGGGCGGCTCAACCAACCCTTATGCCCAATTTACCTCACTCTCCCCTACCGAAGTAGATTATGCATGCACATCCGTACACACTGTCACCTGACACCTTTAGATACATAGTTAAAGAGGAGTTTTTTTAACATATGTACATTCGTTGATCGCCCTATTGAAAACTCAGATAACTGTGTATGAGTAAGACCTCTTTATGATGTTTTGTCTTGCAATGATGTATAACTGAGACCAACATTATTTCTTATCCTGTATGTCACAAGGTAGTATTTTAGCTCAGAAATCCCCCTTGACAAGGAGCGAGTCTCCATTAGGGCCTTTTCAGTCCTCCGGTGTGCGAGGCTACCACTTCATCTGCCGCCAATGTATGGATCTCTCAAAGCACAGAGAGCCAGGAAGAACAGAGAGGATAAAAAGGAAAGAGTCCACTCTCTCTCTTTCTTTCCAGCCTCTTTGGAATGGCCCTGCCAAACACACCGAGCGTTCATGGGGCTTTATGCAACAATCTCCCAGCCTTTGTTCTCTTGTGTCACTCATCTTTCTCTTTCTCTGCCGTTCTCCCTATTTCATTCCATCCATCCCTTTCCCACTGATGCCTGTAAGAGGTGGAGACAGAAACCTCAGTCTCTGAGGCGTTTCCCCTGGAGGCAACAGGTCTCGTTGTTTGAAGAGGGAGAAATATACCACGGGGGAGTGCTCTATAAACGTTTTGTGTGTGTGGAGTATGTGTGTGTGCCTCCGCCATTGTATTTGTCTCTGTTGCTGCGTTTCTACTACGCTGCTGTGCGGCACTGTGTGTGGTGACTGGCAATCACACAAAGGATTATCATGGCGGGCAAATTATAGACCCTCTGCCACAACATCGTAATTGTGACAGTGCAACATTGCTTTTGTTAACGACTGTACGCAAAGACGAGCAGAAAAGGCTACAGCAGTTTGAAGCAGTTGAAGGAATACTTTTGTCTGACTTTCTTCTGAAGAAGGCCTAAGTGAACTGAAATCATGTATGTCCACACCTCAATCAGTTGGTAAGCAATTGTAATCAGCATCAGTCATGCATCATGATGCACATAGAGTTAAACTATTTATTTATTTATTTATGTATTTGCTTATCTGGATCCCCCATTAGCTTTTGCCGAAACAGCAGCTACTCTTCCTAGGGTCCACAACAACAAAAAACACAAGATATGTCAACTACCAAACACTGATGGACAAGTACAGTCACACAAATGTTTTATGCAACGATATACAAACAATACAACACCAAAATAATGTGTGTCTATGTGTGCGTGTGTGTCCCCTCACAGTCGTCGTTCCATGAGACGTTGTTTAATCGGGGGGGAAGGGAGTCTCCCTGGACTTTGTGAAATTGTTTTGGACTTGAGGACTGCAGAGAGAACCCTGGTGGCATGTCTTGTGGGGTATGTATAGGTTTCTGAGCTGAATGTTCTTTGATTATGCAGACAATGTGGAATTTTCATCGCAGTAATATTTCTCATAAAAACTAGAACAGAAGCAGTTATTCTCTCTCATCAATCCACAACCAGGAAAGACTGGCATGCACGTTGTTGATGTCAGTTCTGTATCTGCAGTTAAGGGCAAGTCGTGCTGCTCTGTTTTGAGCCAGCTGCAGCTTTGCTATTTCTTGACCGTATTACTAGACAGTAATCAAGACGGGACAAGACCAGAACCTGAACAACTATAGTGCAATTGATATTTTTGTGTCAAAAACGCAGAACATCTTTTTATCATAGCAAAGCCTCCGCAATTCCAACATGAACTCTAATGCAAAAGTAGCTTTTGTATTGATTTGGACTTAAACAATATATTGTCAAAGCCACTCTGGCAAAGACTGATTCAATTGTACAGTTCCGCTCCTATGTCAGGCCATCCGTCTGACGTTAAAACATACCAAAACGAACACATTCTGAAACGTTCTTGAGTTGCTTTTGTTTTCTACCACTGAGAATTTATATAAACTCTCTGCAAAATAAAGCTTTGACCTTGGTTCATGTTTGGTCTATCCTGAGTTAAGGGCTCGACACGGTTTGGGCTGGAGGGCAATGTGGTGTGGACTCCTGCTCCAATGCGTTTTAACACTGAGTACTGCCTCCGGATAGACATTAGCTATAAAAAGCCCAGCTCTCTCCTCTTCCCTCACCTGGCTTAGAGGTGTAACCAAAGAGAGTATGAGTGAATGCCCACAGATTGTAATAAGAGAAAGCGAGTGTGTGTGTGTGTGTAAAGGTGCACGTGTGTACGCATGTGTGTCAAGGACGTTGTGTTGAAGTGCATTGGACCAAAGAGGCCTTTTCTACCCTCAAGGTGAGAGTTAAGATAAGGTTTAACGGCTACAGGAAAATATAAATGAGTGGGAGTAAGTCAATGTACGATGTGTGTAGCGCTGCACAAAGCAAACAACCATTATAATGTAAAGCATAACGTGTCAGGGAGATGGGATGAAACTCTAGCA